>NC_135981.1:3607746-3821610 GCF_053455715.1 Rhinoraja longicauda | reverse complement strand
ACAATTTTACCAAAGCCAATTAGCCTAAAAACCTGAGATGGACACAAAATGCCGGAGAAACTCAGCGGGGCAGGCAGTATCTCTGGAGAGAAGGAATGGGTGACGTTATGGGTCGAGACCCTCTGTTAGACCTTTCCTTCCGTCTTACACGTCCTACAAACCTGTACGTCTTTGGAGTGCGGGAGGAAACCGGAGATCCCGGAGAAAACCCACGCAGTCACAGGGAGAACGTACAAACTCCGTACAGACAGCCCCCATAGTCAGGATTGAACCCGGGTTTCTGACACTGTAAGGTAGTACTGTGGCACTGTATGGATGGACACCAAGTGGCGGAGTAACTCAGAGGGTCAGGCAGCATCCCTGGCGAACATGGATAGGTGACGTTTCACAGAGTACTGGGGTAACTCAGCGGGTCAGGCAGCATCTGTGGAGAACATGGATAGGTGACGTTTCACAGAGTGCCGGAGTAACTCAGCGGGTCAGGCAGCATCTGTGGAGAACATGGATAGGTGACGTTTCACAGAGTGCCGGAGTAACTCAGCGGGTGAGGCAGCATCCCTGGAGAACATGGATAGGTGACGTTTCGGGTTGGAACTGAAGATGAGATGCTGTTGGTTGGGGTTGTGTAATTTGCTTATTTTATTGCTCTATTGTTGGACTGTGGGTGACGAAATCTCGTCCAAAAGATCCAGCAATCCTTGGCAGAACGAACACAAGTGTTCGGTGTAATGGTCGCCAAGTCCACGTTCGGTCTGGACGCTGTGAAGGAGGCCACTATGGCAGCACCACATGCAGTAGATGAGGTTAGAGGATGCGCATGTCAACCTGTGCCTCACCTGGAAGGATTGCCAGAGTCCCTGGATGGAGATGAGGATTCAGGATTCAGGATATCTTTATTTGTCATCCAAAAAACAAGTCTTTTGGACGAGAAAATTAAAAGTGGCATTAACGCAGGAATACTGTAAATGCGTGGTTGATGGTCAGCATGGACTCAGAGGGCCGAAGAGCCTTGTTCCATGCTGTATCTATGGCTACTGTGAAATGATGCACTGAGAGAAGAACAGGCACGAGGAGAAAACATAATGCATATCCATTCATTACTTCCAAATACACGTGCCTATACAAAAGTCTCTTAAAAGCCACTATCACATCTACCTTAACCACTGCCCCAGGTGGTGAGTTCCAGGCATTCACCAGCCCCTGTCTAAAAATATTTCCATTAAACATTTCCCTTCTCACCTGAAAGCCAAAGTTGTGCAGGAAGGAACTGCAGACGCTGGTTTAAACCGAAGATGGACACAGAACGCTGGAGTAACTCAGTGGGACAGGCAGCATCTCTGGAGAGAAGGCGTGCGTGACGTTTCGGGTCGAGACACTTCTTCACAGTCTACAAAGCTAAAGTCGATCGACATTCTCGAGAACAAAAGCTGACGAAGGTTCTTTGAGATGAAACGTGATTTCTGTTTCTCTTTCCGCAGGTGCTGCCCGACCTGCCGTGCACTTCCAGCATTTTCTTGTTTTGTTCGTTATGCCAATCGATAACCTTAGCTGTCACCTGTGCCACAGTGTCTGTGGGCAGCTCATTTCTCCCAAGGTGGCGATTCAACCTGAACTCTGGTTGCATCGGACGATCTTAACTCCTTCAAGTGACGTCAGTCTTCAGCCATTTTGACTTAAAAGGCATTCAATCATAAACCACAAAGCTTACCCTCCCCACGTTCAGCACCCTTCATAGTAAGTCGAAAGATGTTGAAGAGAAAGAGCTGTGAACTTGAGGAGAGGGGTACAAGATGTGGGGTTGTACTCGCTGGAGTTTAGAAGGATGTGGGGGTACCTTCTTGAAACCTACTGAATAACGAAAGGCCTGGATTGAGTGGATGTGGAGAGGATGTTTCCACTGGTGGGAGAGTCTCGGACCAGAGGGCACAGCCTCAGAATAAAAGGACGTTCCTTTAGGAAGGAGATGAGGAGATTTTTAGATTTAGATTTGGAGATACAGCGGGGAAACAGGCCCTTCGGCCCACCAGGTCCGCGCCGCCCAGCGATCCCCGCACATTAACACTATCCTACACCCACTAGGGACAATTTTTACATTTGCCCAGCCAATTAACCTACAAACCTGTACGTCTTTGGAATGTGGGAGGAAACCGAAGATCTCGGAGAAAACCCACGCAGGTCACGGGGAGAACGTACAAACTCCGTACAGACGGCGCCCGTAGTCAGGATCGAACCTGAGTCTCCGGCGCTGCATTCGCTGTAAGGCAACAACTCTACCACTGCGCCACCGTGCCTCCGTGTTTCTTTAGTCAGGAGGTGTTTCTTTAGTCAGAGGGCGGTGAATCTGTGGATTTCATTGCCACAGAAGGCTGTGGAGGCCAAGCCAATGGCCTGTGGAGGCCAAGCCAATGGCTATTTTTAAGATGGACTCTTGATTAATACGGGTGTCAGGGGGTTATGAGTTTGAGTATAGTTTATTGTCACATGTGGCGAGGTACAGTGAAAAGCCTTATGGGGAGAAGGCAGGAGAATGGGGTTGAGAGGGAGAGACAGATCAGCCATAATTGAATGGGCCGAATGGCCTTACACTGCTCCTTTAACTCATGAACTAACTTACATATGATGGAACCGATTCCTGAATAAACGACCCTATGGAATAACCATGCCTCAAGCACTTGTGACACTCAATATATGATGAAATTGGAACTGGATCTGTTGTCAAATTCTGGGGCTGTACAAATACAGGAAGTATTCTAAATACGTCGTGGAGAAGGAAGCATCATGGTTGGCCAACACATACACAGGCAATAAAATAAAAATAAATGAAAAAACTGCAGATGCTAAAAACCTGAAATTAAGGGCGGCACAGTGGTGCAGCTGGTAGTTCTGCTGCCTCACATTGCCAGAGACCTGGGTTTGATCCTGACTTCGGGTGGAGTTTGCACACTTGGGTTTTCTCCGGGTGCTCCTGGTTCCTCCCACACTCAAAGACGCGCAGGTTTGTAGGTTGATTGGATTTGGTAAAAAAAATAATCTAAACTGTCCCCCAGTTTGCAGGGTAGAACTAGCATAGGGGTCGGAGCTAGCATACGGGTCGTTGGGCTGAAGGGTTGTTTCCACGCTGTGTCTCCAAATTCTCAAGAGTGAAAAGCTTTCGTGCTAGCCAGGCAAATCGTTCCATACATGAGTACAATGAAACCATACACAAGCCTAACATGTAGCGACAGAGAGAGAAATGAAACAGAGTGCCCCGAATATATTGTGAAGACAGACACAAAATGCTGGAGCAACTCAGCGGGACAGGCAGCATCTCTGGCGAGAAGAAATGGGTGACGTTTCGGGTCGAGACCCTTCTTCAGACTGAATATATCGTAACAGCTACAGAGAAAGTGTGTAGGAAAATACAGGACATATCAAAGGAATTACAGGAATCTGGGGTATTCTGTAGAACTGAAAGACCTGAAAGTCTGAAGAAGGGTCTCGACCCGAAACGTCACCCATTCCTTCTCTCCTGAGATGCTGCCTGACCTGCTGAGTTACTCCAGCGTTTTGTGATACCTTCGACAGAGAAAGTGAGGATATATATATTTAAAATTTGTCATATTTTCTCATTTATGGCTAGGCATGTAGTTTTAAATCATATTGGGACAATTTTTTATTTAAAATATATACTTTATTCATTAAAAATAAATAGATAGGAAATACAATCAGAACACATCTTTCTTTACATTAATTTTTCCATCAGATCAATGCCTTCTCTTACAATGCACCAGCCCCATTCATATTCACTGGAGTTTAGAAGGATGAGAGGGGATCTTACAGAGACGTATAAAATTATAAAAGGACTGGACAATCTAGATGCAGGAAAAAGGTTTCCAATGTTGGAGGAGTCCAGAACCAGGGGACACAATCTAAGAATAAAGGGAAGGCCATTTAAAACTGAGATGAGAAGGAACTTTTTCACCCCAGAGAGTTGTGAATTTGTGGTGTACAAATTCATGAGGGGAATAGATTCTCATGCCCAGAGTAGGGGAATCAAAAACCATAGGACATAAGTTTAAGGTGAGCAGGAGGAAGATATAAATAGGAACCTGAGGAGCAACCTTTTCACACAAAGGATGGTGTGTGAATGGAACGAGCTGCCGGAGGAGGTAGTGGAGGCAGGTACTATCGCAACGTTCAAGAAATATTTACAGCAACGTTAGAGATGTAATGCTGAGGCTCTATCAGGATCTGGTCAGGCTGCATTTGGAGTACTGTGAGCAAATTTGGGCCCCTGACCTGAGGAAGGATGTGCTGGCTCTGGAGAGGGTCCAGAGGAGGTTTACAAGAATGATTCCAGGAATGAAAGGGTTAGCATGTGATGAGCGTTTGACAACACTGGGCCTGTACTCGTTGGAGTTTAGAAGGTTGAGGGGGGACCTCATTGAAACCTACAGAATAATGAAAGGCGTGGAGAGAGTGGATGTGGAGAGGATGTTTCCACTGGTGGGAGAGTCTAGGGACGGAGGTCACAGCCTCAGAATTAAAGGGGGCTCTTTTAAAAAGGAGGTGAGGAGGAACATCTTTAGTCAGAGGGTAGTTAATCTGTGGAACTCATTGCCACAGAGGGCTGTGGAGGCCAAGTTAGTGGACATTTTAAAGTCAGAGATAGACAAGTTCTTGATTAGAACGGGTGTCATGGGTTATGGAGAGGAGGCAGGAAAATGGGATTAGGAGGCAGAGGTCAGCCAAGATTGAATGGCGGAGTGGACTCGATGGGCCGAATGGCCTAATTCTACTCCTATAACTTGTTAACTTCTGAACTTGTGAAACATTTAGACAGGTACATGGATAGGACAGCTTTAGAGGGATATGGGCCAAATGCAAGCAGGTGGGACTAGTGTAGCTGGACACGTTGGTCGGTGTGGACGAGTTTGGCCGAAGGGCCTGTTTCCACACTGTATGCCTCTATGACTCAATGACTGTGTAATTGTTTCCCAGCCTCCTAGTGTCCAGTGCTAATAGGACCCCAGGTTGTGGCCCTTCCACATCGAGCTTCAGTGTGTTCGTGGGTTCGTACTCCTGCAACACAGAAAGTGCCTGTCAGTGGCTTTCACTTCACGGGGAAACCTGCATGCTTCGGCAGATCAAAGTGAAGGGCAGCCCTCGCTGAGTTGATGATCGTCCAGCAACAGTTAAGGTTTGGCTCAGCGTGGCTGTGTTAGAGCTGAGAGGTTACGTTGACCTCTTATTAAGCACTGGTAATCCACACCTGGAGGAGGACTGAAGTGTTTGTGTAGGAAGGAACTGCAGGTGCCGGTTTACACCGAAGGCAGACGCAAAGGGCTGGAGTAACTCAGGAGTAAAATGCTGCAGTAAACTTGTGCAAGCTGCCTGTCCCGCTGAGTTACTCCAGCATTTTGTGTCCATATATACGGTCGATTGTGATTGTTTACGTTAGAGATACAGCACAGAAACAGGCCGTTTGGCCCAGCCAGTCCGCACCGACCAGCGACCCCCCGTACACGAGCACTATCCCACACACCAAGATTCTCTGCCTCAGACGGCAGTGGAGGCCAATTCTCTGAATGCATTCAAGAGAGAGCTACATAGAGCTCTTAAGGATAGTGGAGTCAGGGGGTACGGGGAGAAGGCAGGAACGGGGTACTGTTGGAGAATGATCAGCCATGATCACATTGAATGGTGGTGCTGGCTCGAAGGGCCGAATGGCCTCCTCCTGCACCTATTGTCTATTGACAGTTTACAATTTCTACGTCAGCCAATTAACCTAACACGTCTTTGGAGTGGGAGAGGAAACTGGAGCACCCGAGGAAAACCCACGCAGGTCACGGGGAGAGCATACAAACTGCGTACAGACAGCGCCCGAGGACGGGATCGAACCTGGGTCTCTGGCGCTGTAAAGTGGCAACTGTACCGCTACGCCACCGTGCTGATTGTGTTTTTGTGCTTTTGTGTAGGAAAATACAGCAGATGCTGGTACAAATTGAAGGTATCACAAAATGCTGGAGTAACTCAGCGGGTCAGGCAGCATCTCAGGAGAGAAGGAGTGGGTGACGTTTCGGGTCGAGACCCTCCGACAGACTGATTGTCTTTTTGTTGTCAGTGCAGTGAAAATCTTTGAACTAGTCCGTCAAATCATACTGTACATGAGCACAATCTAGCCCCACAAAAAATGCAACAGGTAATGCACAGAGAAAAATACCAGAGTGCAGAATATATCGTTACAGCATTGCAGTGTTAGTTACAGAAAACGTGCCCTAGTCAAGTCAAGTTTATTTGTCACATACACATACACGATGTGCAGTGAAATGAAAGTGGCAATGCCTGCGGATTGTGCACAAAAAAGAATTACAGTTACAGCATATAAATAAAGCTAATAAGTTACTATAGTGTAGACAAAAATGTAGTCTCTGGAGTTATAAAAGTTGACAGTCCTGATGGCCTGTGGGAAGAAACTCCGTCTCATCCTCTCCGTTTTCACAGCGTGACAGCGGAGGCGTTTGCCTGACTGTAGCAGCTGGAACAGTCCGTTACTGGGGTGGCAGGGGTCCCTCATGATCTTGCTTGCTCTGGATCTGCACCTCCTGATGTATAGTTCCTGCAGGGGGGCGAGTGTAGTTCCCATGGTGCGTTCTGCCGAACGCACTACTCTCTGCAGGGCCATCCTGTCCTGGGCAGAGCTGGTCCCAAACCAGACTGTAATGTTGCCGGATGCTCTCTACAGCCCCAGAGTAGAAGCAATGAAGGATCCTCAGTAGACCCATTTATCTCCAGTGACGTGTACGTCCTGGATGTTTAGCCCTTCTAAAGTCCACAATCAGCTCCTTCGTTTTAGTGACATTCAAGAGGAGGCTATTGTCCTGACACCAGAGTGCCAGATCAGCCATAAAATAAAATGCAAGGGACGTAATGAGGAAAATTGGGACTGCACCTAAGTTTATGAGAAAGACTGTTCAGTCTTCTGCTAACAGTGGGGCAGAAGCTTTAGATCTTTGGAGATGCAGGGAGGAGCAGGTCCCTTGGTCCACGCACTTCACACCGACCAGCGATCCCCGTAATCTAGCACAATCCCACACATTGCAATTAACAGAAGCCAATTAACCTACAAACCTGCACGTCTTTGGAGCGTGGAGGAAACCGGAGCACCCGGAGAGAACTCACGCAGGGTCACAGGGAGAAGGTCCAAACTGCGTACAGGCAGCACCCATGGTCAGGATGGAACTCGGGTCCCTTCTTTGTTCCCCCAGCCACGCTGGGCCCCCCTTGGTTCTCTGCGGTCCCACCATGCTGAGTCCCTCTCTGTGAGCAGGTGAGGAAAGATATCTTGCATGGCCATGAGAAAAAGTGGGGCCATGGGACTAATTGCATTCCTTTGTAAAGTTTCTGGTAGATTACATAGCCAGCAGCTTCTACAGGTTCAGATACGGCTGTAAAGGTACCACTGGAGAGAGAGAGAGAGACAGAGAGAGAGAGAGAGAGAGAGAGAGAGAGAGAGAGAGAGAGAGAGAGAGAGACAGAGAGAGAGAGACAGAGAGAGAGAGAGAGAGAGAGAGAGAGAGAGAGAGAGAGAGAGAGACACAGAGAAAGAGACAGAGAGAGAGAGAGAGAGAGAGAGAGCGAGAGGGAGAGAGAGAGAGAGAGAGAGAGAGAGTGAAAGAGAGAGAGAGAGAGAGAGAGAGAGAGAGAGAGAGAGAGAGAGAGAGAGAGAGAGAGAGAGAGAGAGAGAGAGTTGTTATTGTTGACATCGAGAGAGTGTGTTGTTATTGTTGACATCCATTTACAATTTGCAGCCCCCCCGAACCGCATGCTATTGATAGCGTGGTCTCAAACCCTGTGACGTAGGGGCGTTTATATTTTGACTGAAGTCACAAGGGAACATTATGAAACATGATTTTTCATACTTCACAGTTGCTTTCTCACGTAGTGCGAGCTGTTGTGGACAGGGCTGCAACTTAAATAGGCACAGCACCAGCAGCCTTGGGCGATAACAGCTGTGGAGAATAAACAGCTTGTAGGTGCAGCGTTGAGGATATTTTTAGACTGGGTCCTTTCTGATGCCATTGCATGTGGATGGGAAATACGTACAGCCACTGTGAAAGCCAGCACTAATTACCAACGGTTACATTTTAATTTGCTGTCCCTTGACAGTTGTTTAGAATGAACAGAACCCATTATCATGTCTATGCCTTACCTAAAGCAGCGATAAATAAGTAAAATAGAGAATCTTTCTGTGTGTGTGTGAGTGTGCATGTGCATGCATGTGTCTGCATGTGTGTGTGCTCGCATGCACGCACGGGTGTATGTGTGTGTACCTGCATATGTGTGCACGTGCTTGTATGCGTGCATGTGTGTGCGTTTGCGTGAGTGTATGTGTGTACGTGGATGTGTGTGTGCGTGTGTATGAGTGCGTGTATTTGCAAGCATTGTGTGTACGTGCATGTGTGCATGTGTATGCGCATGTGCGTATGTGTGTGCACAAGTGTGTATGTGTGCGCACGTGTGAGTGTATGTCTGTGTATGTGTGCGTGCATGTGCACGGGTGTTTGTGTTTGTGTGTATGTGTTTGTGTGTGTGTATGTGTTTGTGTGTGTATGTGTTTGTGTGTGAATGTATATGTGTGTATGTGTGTGTGCGTGTGTATGTGTGTGAGTGTGTGTGTGTGTGTATGCGTTTGTATGTGTGTGTGTGTGTGTTCGTGTGAGTGTGAGTGAGTGAGTGAGTGTGTGTGTGTGTTCATGTGTAAGTGTGTGTGTGTATTCGTGTGTGAGTGTGAGTGAGTGAGTGTGTGTGTATGTGTTCGTGTGTATGTGTTCATGTGTGTGTTAATGTGTGTGTGTGTGTGTTCGTGTGCATGTGTGTGTGTGTGTGTGTTCGTGTGCATGTGTGTGTGTGTGTGTGTATGTGTGTGTGTGTGTGTGTGTGTGTGTGTGTGTGTGCGTGTGTGTGTGTGTGTGTGTGTGCGCGTTCATGTGTTTATGTGTGAGGTGAGGAAACGTAGCCAACCCCCCCCCCACCTTTATCCGGTCTGCATCTGACTGTCTCAGTAAAATTTGGCTTAAAGAGTTCAGTTTCAATTTAGATCGAAGACACAGGATGCAAACCGTTTAACTTTTACTGCACAGCGATGTGAGCGATGTGCCTCCTGAATCTTCATGTAAAATGCCTCTTACCAGCAGAATGAGATGGAGCTTGTTTCTGCACTGTTACCTCACAGCTAGTTGGTGCAGCTAGTAGAGCCACTGCCTCACAGCACAGATGACCTGGGTTCGATCATGACTTCGAGTGCTGTCTTTGTGGAGTCTGCTTGTTCTCCCTATGACCACATGGGTTTAATCAGGGTGCTCTGGCTTCATCCCACATCAAAACGACGTGCAGGTTTGTAGGTTAATTGCCCCCCCTGTAAATTGCCTCTTGTAGGCAGTGAGCGGATGAGAAAGAGAGATCATGTGGAACTAGTGTGAATGGGTGATCAATGTTCGGCACGGACTCAGTGGGCCGAAGGGCCTGTTTACACGTTGCATTACCAAACTAAACTGAGCTAAACTAAACCAAAATTAACTTAAACTGAACTGAACTAAACTGATCTAATCTAAACTAAACCAAACTAAACAACATCTAAAAGTCAATCTGCAGTGAACTGGTTTCAGAAGAACCATCACTACAGAACAAGTGAATGAACACCCCCCTCTATCTTCCTGTCTCCACCTATATCCTTCCTTTGTCCCGCCCCCCCTGACATCAGTCTGAAGAAGGGTCTCGACCCGAAACGTCGCCCATTCCTTCTCTCCTGAGATGCTGCCTGACCTGCTGAGTTACTCCAGCATTTGGTGAATAAGTCAATGAACAAAGTCATATGGCAAATGAACATTTCCCTACTCACCCCGTTTGTTTTAGTTATAAACCATGATTCTTTTCCCAGGGAAGATCTGCATCCTTCCCATTCCCATGACGTTAATTCCCAGCCACGTCAGTCCCTGAGCGTTGCCAAATCAGCCAAGCCTTGTTTTTTTCTGGCCACCTACTGACTTCCTCACCCGCCCACTTACCTGAAGGCGTGTCTCCACTCGGGCCTGTCAGCTCCCACTGGAAGTAGACCAGGATACTCCGTTCCACCCACCTCCGGTCGCCTTGTCCTCACCCCTTGGGCACCTCATCCTCACCGTGCCCCTCTTACCCAATAACTAGAGGGTGTTAACTCTTCCATAGTCTATTGGACTGCCCAATCACTCTTTGCTCATAAGGTCACAAGTGGCGCTGTAAGGCAGCAACTCTGCCACTACACCACTGTGCCACTCAATGGTCACGACCATTCTTCAGATGGAAAAGTAATCACACTTTCTCTCTCTCTCCATTGATGCTGCCTGACCTGCTGAGTCTTTTCTGTTCTGAGTTCAGATTTTAGGGTGCAGAGAACTGAGGTTGCAGGAGATTGTCATAAGGTCATACAGTGATAGGAGCGGAATTGGGCCATTCGGCCCATCAAGTCTACTCCGCCCTTCAATCATGGCTGATCTATCTTTCCCTCCTGACCCCATTCTCCTGCCTTCTCCTCATAACTCCCGACACACGTAAGAATCAAGAATCCATCTATCTCTGCCTTAAAAAATACCCATTGACGGCCTCCACAGCCTTCTGTGGCAAAGAATCCCACAGATTCACCACCCTCTGACTAAAGAAATTAATCTAATGGCGTGTAGAATGCAAAGTGCTGGAGTAACGCAGCTGGTCGGGCAGCATCTCTGGGGAACATGAATAAGCAACGTTTCCGGTCGGGATCCTACTTCAGATTCTTGCACTGATGGGTGATTCCTAAGCAGAACAGGCAACATCTCTAGAGAAAAACGGACTCGGTGGTCGGCACGGACTCGGTGGGCCGAAGGGCCTGTTTCCGTGCTGCATCTCTAAACTCAATTAAACTAAACCACTAAAACGTGCTGGTTTGTAGGTTAATTGGCTTCTGTAAATTGTCCCTTGTGTATAGTATAGAACTAGGGTATGGTGATCGCTAGACAACACACACTTGGTGGGTCAAAGGGCCTGTTTCCATGCTGTATTTTCCCAAAAAGTTTAAAAATTAAATTAAAAAAACCTCTCCTGGCAGCTCATTTCGCCTGGGCAGTTTGCAGCCCAGTGGTATGAACATCGACTTCTCCAACTTTAGATAGTTCCTCTGTCCCTCCCGTCCCCTCCTCCTTCCCAGATCTCCCACTGTCTTCCTGTCTCCACCTATATCCTTCCTTTGTCCCGCCCGCCTGACATCAGTCTGAAGAAGGGTCTCGACCCGAAACGTCACCCATTCCTTCTCTCCCGAGATGCTGCCTGACCTGCTGAGTTACTCCAGCATTTTGTGAATAAATACCTTCGATTTGTACCAGCATCTGCAGTTATCTTCTTATACAGTCATTCATTCTAGGCACTCTGCATCCTCTGTGTGAAAAAAATAACCAGCAAATCTCCTTTAAACTTTGCCCCTCTCACCTTACAACGATGTCTTCTTGCATTTGACATTTCTACCATTCCATATTCCGCCACCTCCAGTTTAAATTCCATTTGGAATATTTTGGAGGACCAAGAGCCAAGAAGCAAGAAAAGAATGTCTGTCAGCCATTCCGATGTGTCCACACCATCAGGCACATAAGGAAGGCAAACAAAGCAACTGAAAGAGTGAAGTGGACACAGAGTGCTGGAGTATCTCGGCACATCGGGCAGCATCTCCGGTGAACATGGATAGGTGACGATTCAGGTCAAGACCCTTCTTCACTCTCTGAAGGAGCGCATCCCTTCTCAGCTCCCCCTCAGAGCCTGAAATCATAAGGTCATAAATCCGAGGACATTGTGGGAAACTAGAGGGGAAGTTGCGGGAGCCCCGGTTCAAATTTACGAGTCGTCCTTAAATACAGGAGAGGTGCCGGAAGACGGGAGGGTGGCAAATGTTGTGCCTCTATTCAAGACGGGCTGCAGGAAAAATACTGGGAACGACAGGCCGGTGAGCTTAACATCTGTAGTTGGAAAGTTTCCAGAGAGTATTCTGAGGGATAGGTTATACAGACATTTGGATGGGCCAGGGCTGATTAGGCTTGGTCTGCATGGTTTTGTACGTGGGAGGTCGTGTCTCCCAAATCTGATTTAGTTTTTTGAAGACGTGCCCAAAAAGGTCGATGGGGGCAGAGCTGTAGATGTTGTGTACATGGACTTCAGTAAGGCATTCGACAAGGTTCCGAATGGTAGGCTGCTCTGGAAGGTTAGATCGCATGGGATCCATGGAGAGATAGCTGAATGGATAGCAAATTGGCTCCATGGAAGGATGCAGAGGGTGATGGTGGAAGGTTGCTTCTCGGACTGGAGGCCTGTGACTAGTGGTGTGCCTCAGGGTTCGGTGCTGGGCCCGTTACTGTTTGTCATCCACATCAATGATTTGGATGAGACCGTACACGGCAAGATTAGCAAGTTTGCTGATGATACAAAAGTGAGTGGTTTTGCAGATAGTGAAGATGGTTGTGAAAGATTGCAGCAGGATCTGGATCGATTGGCCAAGTGGGCTGAGGAACGATTGATGGAATTTAATACAGAGAAGTGTGAGGTGTTGCATTTCGGGACGTCTCACAAGGGCAGGAACTAAACAGTGAATGGTAGGCCCCTGTAGAGTGTTGTAGAGCAGAGGGATCTAGGTGTGCAGGTGCATAGTTCCTTGAAGGTCGAGTCACAGCTGGATAAGGTGGTCAAAAATGCTTTTGGCACATTGGCCTTCATCAGTTAGAGTGTTGAGTATAGAAGTTGGGAGGTCATGTTGCAGTTGTGTTAAACGTTGGTGAGACCAACGTCTACATTTAGAGTATTGTGTTCAGTTCTGGGCACCATGTTATAGGAAAGATATTGTCAAGCTTGAAAGGGTTCAGCAAAGATTTACGACAATGTTGCCAGGACTAACGGGTCTGAGCGACAGGGAGAAGTTGAGTAGGCTGGGACTCTATTCCTTGGAGTGCAGGAGGATGAGGAGGGGTCTTATAGAGGTGTATAAAATCATGAGTGCACGATGGCGCAGCGGTAGAGTTGCTGCCTTACAGCGAATGCAGCGCCGGAGACTCAGGTTCGATCCTGACTACGGGCGCCGTCTGTACGGAGTTTGTACGTTCTCCCCATGACCTGCGTGGATTTTCTCCGAGATCTTCGGTTTCCTCCCACACTCCAAAGACGTACAGGTATGTAGGTTAATTGACTGGGTAAAATGTAATTGACTGGGTAAAATGTAAAGAAATTGCCCCTAGCGTGTGTAGGATAGTGTTAATGTGCGGGGATCGCTGGGCGGCTCGGACTCGGTGGGCCGAAGGGCCTGTTTCCGCACTGTATCTCTAAATCTAAATCTAAATCTAAAATGAGAGGAATAGATCAGGTAGATGCACAGAATCTCTTGCCCAGAGTAGGGGGATCGAGGACCAGAGGACATAGGTTCAAGGTGAAGGGGAAAAGATTTAATAGGAATCTGAGGGGTAACTTTTTCACACAAAGGGTGGTGGGTGTCTGGAACAATCTGCCAGAGGAAGTAGCTGAGGCTGGGACTATCCCAACGTTTAAGAAACAGTTAGACAGGTATGAATGAATGAATGAATGAATGAATGAATGAATGAATGAATGAACGAACAAGTTTATTGGCCAAGTATGTGCATATACAAGGAATGTGCCTTGGTGCTCCGCTCACAAATGACAACACAAACATACAGTTAACAATTAAGAATAAAGCATAAACACATCAAAACAATAAGGATACAACATTACGGTCTAAAGATGTGGGTGAAAATAAACCAGAGCAAAAAAGAGACAACAGACTTTGGTTATTGAGTAGAACTATCACTTGTGGGAAAAAGCTGTTTTTATGTCTAGCTGTGGCTGTGACTGTGACTGTATCCAGGTACATGGACAGGACAAGTTTGGTGGGATATGGACCAAACGCAGGCAGGTGGGACTAGTGTAGCTGGGACATGTTGGCTGGTGTAGGCAAGTTGGGCCGAAGGGCCTGTTTCCACACTGTATCACTCTATCACTCTATGACTCTCAGGTCATAAATGATAGCAGTAAAATTAGGCCATTCGGCCCATCAAGTCTACTCCGTCATCCAAGCATGGCTGATCTATCTCCCTTTCCTAACCCCATTCTCCTGCCTTCTCCCCATAACCCCTGACACCCGTACTAATCAATAATCTGTCAATCTCTGCCGTAACACATACCCGTCGACTAGACCTGGGCCTCCACAGTCTTCTGTGGCAAATAGTTCCACAGATTCATCGCCCTCTGACTAAAGAAATTTCTTCTCATCGCCTCTCTGAAGGAATGTCCTTTAACTGGGTTGAGACTCTTCTTCAGACCCGATAACTCTGACTCGTTGAGTTACTTCAGCATTGTGTGTCAACGTCGGTGTTCATTGTGTGTGAGCTCAGCAGGAGGTTTCAGCGGAGTAGGGGTTTAGCTGTTGACCACAACCCTGTTTCAGAATCTTTGGGGCACAAAGAGAAACTTTAATTTGTGGAAGCTAGACGCAAAATGCTGGAGTAACTCAGCGGGTCAGGCAGCATCTCCGGAGAAAAGAAAAGAGGTGACATTTCAGGTCAGGACTGATCTATTCTCTCCCTCCTAACCCCATTCTCCTGCCTTCTCCCCATAACCTCTGACACCCGTACTAATCAAGAATCTATCTATCCCTGCCTTAAATATATCCACTGACTTGGCCTCCACAGCCTTGTGTGGCAAAGAATTCCACAGATTCACCACCCTCTGATTCATGAAATTCCTACACATCTCCTTCCCAAAAGAATGTCCTTTAATTCTGAGGCTGTGACCTCTGGTCCTAGACTCTCCACTAGTGGAAACATCCTCCCCACATCCACTCTAGCCAAGCCTTTCACTATTCTGCACGTTTCAAAGAGGTCCCCCCAACATGTCGTGGTCTCAGAGCCGTGCCCACAGTTGCCCCTTGCCCTCCTCGTCCATGGTGGAACATCTGGCTACATGATCCTGGCCCCATGGGGCCCAGGTGCCATCTTTCAGTGGCGGGCCACGATTCCCAAGTTTGGAAGAATAATGAGGTGCTGGTGCTTTGTTCCATCAGCATGTCATGACTTAAACCACCTGGATTACAAATGATCCCAGCTGCAAGCAACCAGCAAACAGAAGTGGAAAAAAAAAGCACAGTAATCAACATGTCATATGTTATTGCTGCTTTTCCCATTTGTTGACAGAGGTGTCCTGGGGGTTAAATTTCAATTCACATCGGTTTCCCTGACCAAATGCTAGCTCACGTTCACAAATTCACGAGAGGGATAGATCGAGGGTACTGATTTTCGGATGATCAGCCATAATCATATTGAATGGCAGTGCTGGCTCGAAGGGCCGAATGGCCTACTCCTGCACCTATTTTCTATGTTTCTACTATGTTTATTCAGAATAAAAAATATATACAAAGTATATAGAAAACAAGAAGAGTGTAAAAACTCTTCCGACATTCTCAGTATCTAAACATTCGTTGGTGTCATATTTGGTAGTGTTTGCAAACTATCCTTAATTCAAGCACTCATGAGGCCCCCTAGGGTGACAGTTTCTTCCCGGCTGTTATCAAGCAACTGAACCCCCTAAGATTATTAAGGGGTTGGACACGTTAGAGGCAGGAAATATGTTCCCAATGTTGGGGGAGTCCAGAACCAGGGGCCACAGTTTAAGAATAAAGGGTAGGCCATTTAGAACGGAGATGAGGAAAAACTTTTTCAGTCAGAGAGTTGTGAATCTGTGGAATTCTCTGCCTCAGAAGCCAGTGGAGGCCAATTCTCTGAATGCATTCAAGAGAGAGCTAGATAGAGCTCTTAAGGATAGCGGAGTCAGGGGGTATGGGGAGAAGGCAGGAACGGGGTACAATGGCCTACTCCTGCACCTATTGTCTATTGTCTATTGTCCATCCTCCTAGTGACCCCACCAGGAGCGTAGCTCTCAGGATCTCAGAACCGCATAAACTTCTCCACCACGACAAGGTGACAACCCACGGAGAAGTCACTGGTCATAGCTGTAGCAAGTCATCCTTGATCCTGAGGGACTGCCGTAGTAGGGAAGATCAATGAAGTATGGTGCAGGAAGGAGCTGCAGATGCTGGTTTAAACGGAAGATGGATACAAAAAGCTGGAGTAACTCAGCGGGTCAGACAGCATCTCTGGAGAAAAGGAACAGGTGACGTTTCGTTTGAAGAAGTGTCTCGACCCAAAACGTCACCTATTCCTTTTCTCCAGAGATGCTTTCTGACCCGCTGAGTTACTCCAGCTTTTTGTGTCTAATGAAGGATAGTGCAACAGGGTGTGTCAGGGGCTGGAGGATGAGCGACAAATTGTTGCATTAGATAACAATCTCCTTATACTCTGGTCTCAGACTTGCAGCCCTTTCATTCAGCTGTGTAATCATCCCTGATAACATGATTCAATAGCAAGGTATGGAATTTGATGATGTCTTTCAGGGTATTTGTCATCTTGTTTAGCTTTCATTGTGGGCTGGTTATTCATTCATTGCATAAGAAAGAAAAAACTCCCAGGCCTACAATCTCTGACTGGGAGGTGGATTTGGGTGAATTCTAACAACAGCAAGAGTGGCGGCACGGTGGCACAGCGGTAGAGTTGCTGCCTTACAGCGAATGTGCAGCGCCAGAGACTCAGGTTCGATCCTGACTATGGGCGCCATCTGTACAGAGTTTGTAAGTTCTCCCCGTGACCTGCGTGGGTTTTCTCCGAGATCTTCGGTTTCCTCCCACACTCCAAAGACGTACAGGTATGTAGGTTAATGTGCGGAGATCGCTGGGCGGCGCGGACTCGGTGGGCCGAAGGGCCTGTTTCCGCGCTGTATCTCTAAACAAAATCTAAAGAGTGGATCATTCAGCCTTTGAGTTATCTTTAACGTTCTTTCTTGTTAGAGCCATAGGGTCATGGAGTCATGGTGATATTTAGCTTGGAAACTGGCCCTTCGGCCCATCAAGTCCACGCTGACCATCAACTGCCCATCAATATACTAAAACTCTCGTTTGTTTGTTTGTTTGTTCCTGAACTACAGCCAAAACGGTACACGATAGCGCGACAATTTTAGACCCACCCATCGTCCCTTTGGTGCTAATGGAAGAAGTTTCATTGAAATTGGTGTTATATTTTTAGTTATTCACATTAGGGAGGGAGGGGGGGAGGGATAGAGGGAGGGATGGAGGGAGGGGGGAGGAGGGAGGATAAGGGGGGTTTGAGGGGGATGGAGTGGGGGGTGAAGGGGGAGAGAGGGGACAAAGGGGAGAGAGGGGGGAAAGGGGAGGGAGGGAGGAGAGGGTGCTGCACCAATGCAGGAGAGATTTGGGCCCAATTTACCCAGTTTAAACTAATCCTTAAATCCCACCTTCAATTAGAGCCGTAGAGTGATAGAGTGTGGAAACAGGCCCTTCGGCCCAACATGCCCACGCCGGCCAACATGTCCCAGCTACACTAGCCCCACCTGCCCGCGTTCGCTCCTGGAGAGGAGTGGGTGAGGTTTTTCGGGTCGTGACCCTTCTTTAGACTGAGAGTCAGGGGAGAGAGAGTCTCGAGAGATGGAAGGGTGAGGGGTGAAAACGACAAATCAGAGCAGATGGTGATACGGAAAAGTAGAATGGTCCATCTAATTGCCTTGTTTTAAAGAACCTTCACAACCATAATGGGTGAATTGGCCAAGTTCTGTGCTGTAAGATTCTATGATTGTAAGATCCCCTAAAAAGAATCAATGTAAACATTCCCACTCAGTGAGTGGGAGGCAGGCAGAGTTTTTAGACACAGGGGAAACCAGAAAGAAAAGACATAGTGAAGAAACACCCACCCAAGTTGTGCCAATCATTTCTTCTCAGCTGCCCAAATTTTCCCTGGAAATTCCAGTTAATTCACAACAGAATAAGTTGCATTTACATAGCACCGTTGATCTGGTAAATGCATGATGCACTCACTGGATGTTAATCAAACAAAACTAATAATAATATATTCCTTTATTCGTCCCACACCGGGGAAATTTACAGTGTTACAGCAGCAAAGTGAATAGCAAGAGATCTTTCATTATAATAAAAGATACATAAATTGTCATCAGTTTCCTGTGTGTTCTTAGCTGTTATTGTTGACTGGTCTGCTGGGAGCAGTGCTGGTTGTGCAGTCTCACAGCAGCGGCAAGGAAGGACCTCCTATATCTCTCCTTCACGCACTTGGGGTGAAGGAGTCTGTCACTGAAGGAGCTACTCAGTGCAGTGACAGTGTCCTGCATGGGGTGGGAGTCGTTATCCAGCAGCGATGTTAGCTTTGCCAACATCCTCCTCTCTCCCACCGCCTGCACTGAGTCGAGGGGGTAACCCAGGACAGAGCTGGCCTTCCTGACCAGCTTGTCGAGTCTCTTCCCTTCCACCGCTGAGATGCTGCTGCTCCAGCAGACCACTCCATAGAAAATGGCCGATGCAATGGCCGATGTCCCCTGCACTCCAAAGGACCTGTCTCAATAGACAATAGACAATAGGTGGAGGAGGAGGCCATTCGGCCCTTCGAGCCAGCACCACCATTCAATGTGATCATGGCTGATTATTCTCAATCAGTACCCCATTCCTGCCTTCTCCCCATACCCCCTGACTCCGCTATCCTTAAGAGCTCTATCCAGCTCTCTCTTGAATGCATTCAGAGAATTGTCCTCCACTGCCTTCCGAGGCAGAGAATTCCACAGATTCACAACTCTCTGACTGAAAATGTTTTTCCTCATCTCAGTTCTAAATGGCCTACCCCTTATTCTTAAATTGTGGCCCCTTGTTCTGGACTCTCCCAACATTGGGAACATGTTTCCTGCCTCTAACGTGTCCAACCCCTTAATAATCTTATACGTTTTGATAAGATCTCCTCTCATCCTTCTAAATTCCAGTGTATACAAGCCTAGTCGCTCCAGTCTTTCAACATATGATAGTCCCGCCATTCCGGGAATGAACCTAGTAAACCTACGCTGCACGCCCTCCTTAGCAGATAAAGTCTGCTCTGGCCCTTTCTGTATAGCGCATCTGTGTTTTCAGTCCAGTCCAGTTTATTGTTGAGGTGGACACCCAGGTACTTATAAGAATCCACCCTCCCAATGTCCATTCCATGGATGTTCACCGGTGTCGGGGGGACCTGGCTGCGCCTGCGGAAATCTACCACCATCTCCCTGGTTTTCCCCGCGTTGATCCGGAGGCAGTTCCGCTGGCACCAGTCCACAAACTCCTTGATCAGTTCTCTGTACACCATGTCCTCGTCGCCCGTGATGGGGCCGACGATGGCAGAGTCGTCAGAGAACCTCTATAGATAGGAGTCTGCAGAGCTGTGCCTGAAGTCCTCAAGAATAAGAAGGGCACAGCTTTAAGGTGATTAGGGTTTTGTGAGTTTGAGTTTAGTTTATTGTCACGTGTACCGAGGTACAGTGAAAAGCTTTTGTTGCGTGATATCTAGTCAGCGGAAAGAAAACACACGATTACAATCGAGCCAGAGACACAAACTGCTGGAGTCATTCAGCGTGTCAGGCAGCATCTCTGAAGAAAGTGGATGGGTGGTGTTTCTGTTTGGGACCCTGTTTCGATCTGAAACGTCGCCTATCCATTTTCTCCAGAGATGCTGCCTGACCCGCTGAGTTACTCCACCACTTTGTGCCTATCTTTAGTATAAAGCAGCATCTGCAGTTCCTCTGGGTCGAGACCCTTCTTCAAACTGAGAGTCGGGGGAGAGGGAAACGAGAGGAATGAACAGAACAGATCAGAGCCAGCACCAGGAAAGGTGAAGCCTACTATAGTCTATTTTCACAATGGATTTTTCAGTACTAGTTGTCGGGAACTATTCTCTTAAGCAATGTTGTCTATTCACTCATCGTGAAAGTGAAAATGTGCTTTTGGCTCGTAATATTTCTAATTCATAGCTAAAGAATGAGTCATCAATACCATTGTGGGGCAACTGACGTCAGGATTCATATTCATACGGACGTGGTTTGTGAATTAGTTAAATGACAAAAGGGATTTTATGATTGTTCTGCATGCTTTCTGGTAAATGAACAATCAAAGGGATCTACGGGAGTCGTTGCCTCAAAAAGGCAGCCAGCATCATCAGAGACCCACACCACCCTGGCCACACACTCATTTCACCCCTGCCATCGGGAAGAAGGTACAGGACCCTGAAAACTAACGTCCAAGTTCAGGAACAGCATCTTCCCTACAGCCATCAGGCTACAACCTCCAAATAGGCTACAATCTACATAGACTTGGGGGCATTGGAGCACTATTATTGTTTGTTTGTTTTTATATGTATGTGTGTGAGTGTATATATAAAAATATATAAATATATATATATATGTGTGTGTGTGTGTGTGTAAATATATATATTGTGTGCGTGTATGTGGGTGTACGTGTGTGCGTGTATCAATATATATATGTGTGTGTGTGTGTGTGTGTGTGTATATACTTGTGTATCTAAATATATATATGTGTGGGTGTAAATATATACACACACATACATGCACAAACATATATATATGTTTGTGTGTGTATGAATATAGAGATGTATATGTGTGTGTGTATATGTATATATAGTATACACACTAAACTTATTTTCTCATTATATAAATACACACACACACACGCACATATATGTGTGTGTGTGTGTGTGTATATATATGTGTGTGTGTGTGTGTGCGTATATATATATATATATATGTGTGTGTGTGTATATATATATATATATATGTGTGTGTGTGTGTGTGTATATATATATGTGTGTGTGTGTGTGTGTGTGCGTGTGTGTGTGTGCGTGTGTGTGTGTGTGCGTGTATATATACTGTTCACAGTGTACTATGTTTACATATTCTGTTGTGCTGCAGCAAGGAAGAATTTCATTGTTCTGTCCTGGACATATGACAATAAAACACTCTTGACATCTCTTGACATTTTGATCGTTGTTAACTAAGTACACTTATGCAAATTATATTTCCTTTTTAATGCAAATGTGTGCCAGATATGCTCTGCACATGGCAAAAGAGTTGTGTCATCGCTGCCGAGCCCACATCTCATCAGTTTCAATCGGGTGCCACCAATTGTCATCACTCCACAGTCGTCAACTTTACCTGCTGGTCACTAGCGCCCACCCTCTGGAAATCCCTTCTTCAAACTCTTGTCTTTCTGCATGTCCTTGGCCTTTTTGTTTCTATGAGTACAAAATACCCAAGTAACTCAGCGGGCCAGGCTGGAGTACAGCGATAGGCAATGTTTCGAGTTGGGACACTTCTTGAGACCCAATCCGAAACGTTACTTATCCATGACCTCCAGAGATGACGCCTGACCCGCTGAGTTACTCCAGCACTTTGCATTTTTTAACTCAAGATTCCAGCATCTGAAGTTCCTATGGTCTCTCTTTATTTCTATAGTCCCCTCCAGCCATTTAGACCTTCCATTTACCTCAGCTTTGTCAAGTCGGGCCACTTTAAGATTCCCAAATGGAATGGCTCGGCATTTGACAGCAGTATCTCTGCCTCCCAAAGAGCAAAGCTCTTGAGTGTCTTTGTTAAGCCTCTGCCAAACATTGCCTCTGTCACCCTTTAAACCTTGCCTGAGCAAAGTATGGGCTTTCCAATCTACAGCTCCTTTACGTGTCTTGTGTTCAGAGCTGCTCCTATGAACTATCTTGTTTTATGTCTGAAGAAAGGTCTTGACCCGAAACGTCACCCATTCCTTCTCTCCAGAGATGCTGCCTGTCCCGCTGAGTTACTCCAACATTTTGTGTCTATCTTTGGTATAAACCAGCATCTGCAGTTCCTTCCTACACATTTCGCCTGCCATGTTTTATATATATGTTTATGAAAAATGTTTAACCTAGTTAGATAGTTTAGTTTATTGTCACGTGTACCGAGGTACAGTGAAAAGCTTTTGTTGCACGCTGTCCAGTCAGCAGAAAGACAATGGATGATTACAATCGAGCCATTTACAGTGCATTGTTACATGATAAGGGAATAACGCTTAGTGCAAGGTAAAGCCAGCAATGTCCGATCAAGGATAGTCCGAGGGTCACCAAAGAGGTAGATAGTAGTTCAGGACTGCCCACTGGTCGTGGCAGGATGGTTCAGTTGCCTGCTAACAGCTGGGAAGAAACTGTCCCGGAATCTGGAGGAGTGCAAATTTGTTTGATTGCAAACAATTTAATGAATCGAATTGTGAGATGAAGCAACATGGGTTATCGTGCCTCTTGCTACCGTACAACAAACTGCGGCACGGTGGCGCAGCGGTAGAGTTGCTGCCTTACAGCGTTTGCAGCGCCAGAGACCCGGGTTTGATCCTGACCACGGGTGCTGTTTGGACAGAGTTTGTACGTTCTCCCCGTGACTGCGTGGGTTTTCTCCGAGTTCTTCGGTTTCCTCCCACACTCCATAGATGTCCAGGTTTGTAGGTTAATTGGCTTGGTGTAAATGTGTAAAATTGTCCCCTAGTGTGTGCAGGGTAGTGTTAATGTGTGGGGTTCGCTGGTCGGTGCGGACTCGGTGGGCCGAAGGGCATGTTTCACGTGCTGTATCTGTAAAAAAAAAAACATATGCCAGTAAATTGAACTTTGTGTGAGGCCAAACATCCACAGAGCTGATTCAGTGCTATGTGGAATAACAAGCTCATTTGCATCAGTATTGCAGTGTAGTGTCAAACCAACACACATGCCAGGCTATGATAGATGTGGTCACATTGTGACAACGTGTCTCCTGCTAATTGTTGCAGTCAAATAGACTTTAAATGACTAACTGATACATGCTATGCTTTCCCCACCATGTCGTGGCTGATAGCTAAGAAGAGAAAAAAGGAAAAATATATTTCAGTGCAATGGGATAAATCTCCATTCCTCGTGTATAAAATCATTAGAGGAATAGGTCGGGTAGATGCACAGATTCTCTTGCCCAGAGTAGGTGAATCGAGGACGAGAGGACATAGGTTTAAGGTGAAGGGGAAAAGATTTAATAGGAATCTGAGGGGTAACTTTTTCGCAGAAGGGGCGGTGTGTGTATGGAACGAGCTGCCGGAGGAGGTAGTTGACGCTGGGACTATCCCGACGTTTAAGAAACAGTTAGACAGGTACATGGATAGGACAGGTTTGGAGGGATATGGGCCAAACGCGGGCAAGTGGGACTGGTGCAGCTGGGACATGTTGGCCGGTGTGGGCAAGTTGGGCCACGCTGTATCACTCTATGACTCTATGACTCTGCAGATCTTGTGCAGGAGTGGCAGGTTGGCACAGCGGGTAGAATTGCTGCCTCACAGCGCCGGAGATCCTGGTTCGATCCTGACTACGGGTGCTGTCTGTGTGGAGTTTGTACGTTCTCCCTGTGACCGCGCGAGTTTTCTCCGGGTGCGCTCTGGTTTCCTCTCACATTTTAAAGATGTGCGGGTTTTTGTGGGTTAATTGGCCCTCTGTAAAATGTCCCTGGTGTGTAGGATAGAACTAGTGCGAGTGGCTGATCAATGGACTCGGTGGGCCAAAGGGCCTGTTTCCATGCTGTGTCTCTAAACTGAATTAAACTAAATGAATCTAGGGTGGAGATACTGCCAAATGTAGGCAGGTCCCAATATCTAGCCTCTGAACAACATGGCCGACACTGATTCCCCTATGTTGTCTCCATATTTTCATGGGAGGGAGCTGTGCGGCACAGAATGGCCTAACTCATGACCACTGTCATGCCTTTCTTTCTACGCTCACCCCATATACCTTTCCTATCCACGTATCTGTCCAGAACAGAGGCAGAGAAACACACCCATTTCTCATCCAGAAACACAAGGAACTGCAGATGCTGGCACTTTGAGCAAAACACAAAGTGCCGGAGGAACTCAGTGGCTCAGGCAGCATCTCCAGAGAACATGGATAGGTGGCGTTTCGGGTCAGGAGCCTTCTTCAGACTGGTTGTGGGGTGGGGGGATGGGGCGGGGGGGGGGGGGGGGGGGAAGCTGGGAGAGAGGAGGGGCAGGACAAAGTTTGCCAAGTGATAGGTGGATACAGGTGAGGAGTCTGTGGAGAGACGAAGGGTCTCGGCTCGAAACGTCGCCTGCCTGTCCATTCCCTCCACAGACGCTGCCTGACCCACTGAGTTCCTCCAGCACTCTGTATTTTGCCATGTATCTTCGAAATGGGAAACAGAGGTGCACAGGGGAGTGGCGATGAGGCCATGGTGGTTATGGAGCCATTACATTGTTAGGCGTCTCGACCCCAAAACGTCACCCATTCCTTCTCTCCAGAGATGCTGCCTGACCCGCTGAGTTACTCCAGTATTTTGTGTCTTTCTTCCACATTAGAAGTGTGGGACTAAATGATTTCTAAAGTATATCATTGGAAGCCGCGAAGCCAACAAATTAATCTGACCTGATTGTGGCAACGCATATTTCTGATTTCTAATTGAAGATAGACACAAAACGCTGGAGTAACTCGGCGGGACAGGCAGCATCTCTGGAGAGAAGGAATGGGCGACGTTTTGGGGTCGAGACCCTTCTTCAGACTTCACAGAATGGTTTGAGGAAGGGTCTCGACCCGAAACGTCACCCATTCCTTCTCTCCGGAGATGCTGCCTGTCCCGCTGAGTTACTCCAGCATTTTGTGTCTACCTTCCAATTGTCAGAGTCGCTGTCCAGTGCTTCCCTGAGCTTTCAAGGTCTCACAGATGAACTTCGTGGAACCTGCGGTCCAGCAGTTACCTTTCAAAGATAGACACAAAGTGCTGGTGTAACTCGGGCCGACTGGGGTCAGGCAGCATCTCTGGAGCAACGGGATGGGTGACGTTTCAGGTCAGAACCCTTCCTCAAACCCAGTCCGGTTCCGACACAAAACGTCACCTGCCCATTTTCTCCAGAGATGTGTTTGACCCGCTGAGTAACTCCAGAGCTTTGTGTCTACCTTCAGTAGAAACCAACATTTGCAGTTCGTTTCTACAAAGTTAAATTTCAAATCTGTACTCAAACCTGCTCTTCATGCTAGATTATCTTAAATGTATATATACTTATTCACAAAATGCTGGAGTAACTCAGCAGGCCAGGCAGCATCTCAGGAGAGAAGGAAAGGGTGACGTTTCGGGTTGAGACCCTTCTTCGACCCGAAACGTCACCCATTCCTTCTCTCCTGAGATGCTGCCTGACCCGCTGAGTTACTCCAGCATTTTGTGAATAAATACCTTCGATTTGTACCAGCATCTGCAGTTATTTTCTTATGTAAATATATATATATATATATAGTTATTTTCTTATGTAAATATATATATATATATATATATAAGAAAATAACTGCAGATGCTGGTACAAATCGATTTATTCACAAAATGCTGGAGTAACTCAGCAGGTCAGGCAGCATCTCGGGAGAGAAGGAATGGGTGACGTTTCGGGTCGAGACCCTTGTTCAGACATTATATTACATTGTCCCTCACAGTGTGAGAAGTGAGTTCGGGGGCTGAGTGCGAGAATCCTGTTAAATCTATGGGTCGATAGATTTGTGTGGGGTTGTTGCTACGTGAACTCTTTCTGTTGCTTTAATACAAATTCACTGATAAAATGTAAACACCTCCCTCCCTGTCAGTCGTGCGGCAGACCTTAACGCCCCGAGGGAGGGAATAGTGACTGTGAAGAGTATTTACAAATATAGGTGGACTATTTAATCTCAAAACATCCACGGTGACAGAGACGAGGCAATGTCATTGATAAATGCACCAAACACACACCACACACACTGCACACACCACACACACACACACTGACCATACACACCACACACACTACACATACAAACGCACACACACAGACCACACACACTACACATACGCGCACATACAAACGCGCACACACTACACACACACACACACATACAAATGCACACACACACTGCCCACACACACTACACACACTGACCACACACACACACACACACACAAATGCACACACACACACTGACCACACACAGACACACACATACAAATGCACACACACACACTGACCACACACACTACACACAATCGCACACACACACTCACGCACACACACACTACACACAGACACAAACTACACACACACTCCACACACACTACACACAACACACACACTACACACAGACACAAACTACACACACACTCCTCACACACACTACACACAACTCGCACACACTCCACTCACCAGCTAACTTCAGCTCTCTACTGTGACATCTCAGCTTGCAAACAGGCTGATTATTGAAGCAGGCGAGTGAGGGTGTGTGCGAGAGACCACACCGTGTGATCGGGGGGAGGTTTGGAAAGAAAATGCAAAAGGAAGATCTTTGAAACTAAAAATTTTTTGTTCATATAAATTCTTTTGAAGGGGATTGTGGGTACAAGTGGGTGAGGTGGAAGCTCAGTCTGCGTTTGTAATGTTGCCATCTCTTTTGTTACTCGGAGTTTCAATGAAGTGGGCACTTTGATCCTGCGTCTGGGAGGGAGGGAGAGAAAAAAAGAGAGGGAGAGAGAGTAAGGGAGGGAGAGAAAGAGAGGCGGGGGGGGGGGGAGAGGGAGGGGAGAGGGGGGGGAGAGGGAGGGGAGAGGGAGGGGAGGGAGAGGAGGAGAGAGGGGAAGAGAGGAGGAGATGAGGGAGGGAAAGAGAGAGGGAGGGAAAGAGAGAGGGAGGGAAAGAGGAGAGGGAGGGAAAGAGAGAGGGAGGGAAAGAGAGAGGGAGGGAAAGAGAGAGGGAGGGAAAGAGAAAGGGAGAGTGGAGGGGAGAGGCAGAAAGAGGGGGAAAGAGAGAGGGAGAGTGGAGGGGAGAGGGAGAAAGAGGGGGAAGAGAGAGGGAGGGGGTGCGGGAGAGAGAGAGGGTTAGTGGGAGGGAGAGAACGGGAGAGAGGGAGAGGAGAGAGAGGAGATAATCAACGTTTCCCCTCTCATTCTTAAAAAATGAAACCATTTCTCAGCATTCAGCGGCTATTTTAAGCAGCATTTCTTTTTTTGATGGCCTTTTTTTTTTACCCTCTCCTTTGCTAAAATGAAAAATTAACAAAAACTTTTCTCCACTTGCCTCCTCCTTTAAATACCCCGTCTCTTTCATTTGCAGGATATATTCGATTGGAATTAAGTGCATGTTCTAATTAAATGACTGCTCCTCTGCTGGGGTGGGGGTGGGGTGGAGGAGTGGAGAGGGGGGGGGGTGGAGGGAGAGGGGGGGTGGAGGGAGAGGGGGGGTGGAGGGAGAAGGGGGGGGAGGGAGAGGGGGGGTGGAGGGGGGGTGGAGGGAGGGGGGAGGGGGCGGGGGGGGTGGGAGGGAGGGAGGGAGGGCAGGCAAGGTCAGAGCTTCAAACATTTCTCTCTGCCCATTGAAGAAGTGTTGTATTTAAAGTTCCGCCCGATCTTTCCCTGCTGCCCGGCCCTTTGTTAATCCCTCCCCAGGGCGGGGATCTGATTAGTTTTAAGAACCACTCACTTGCTTCAATCTCCGACGCCCTGCCTGCCTTGTCGGATTACATTAACCGGATGAAAATGGGATCAGAGTTCGGGAAACGTCGGGGCCATTGATAACGATCACCAGCATTGTGTTTCCAAACCTAATACCAAGAGACAACTTGTGTCATCTGTACCTGGGAATCGTCTTCTTCCAGCTGAATTCTTCTGTTGAAAGTTATTTTTTTAAAAGAAAGAATATTCGATCAATTCTTGAATATTGGTTAGTTCCTCGATTTGAAACATAGAATCCTTGCTTGTCAATCCCCCCCTCTCCCCCTGGCCCTGTTAAGGCAGAGATAGACAGATTCTTGATTAGTGCGGGTGTCAGGGGTTAAGGGGAAAAGGCAGGAGAATGGGGTTCGGAGGGAGAGATAGATCAGCCATGATTGGATGGCGGAGTAGGCTTGATGGGCCGAGTGGCCTACTTCTGCTCCTATCACTTGTGACAATCTCCTGCAATGTCAGTTCTCTGCAGACCAAATCTGATCTCAGCACAAACAGACTCAGCAGGTCAGGCAGCATCAACGGAGAGAGAGAGAAAGTGTGATCATCTTTCAATCTGAAGAATGATCACAACACCAGAGACCTGGGTTCGATCCTGACTACGGGTGCTGTCTGCATGGAGTTTGTACGTCCCGTCCCCCCCCCGGTGATCTGCGTGGGTTTTCTCCGGGTGCTCTGGTTTTCTCCCACATTCCAAAGACGTACAGGTTTGTAGGTTAATTAGCTTCTGTAAATTGTAAATTGTCCCTAGTGTGTGTAGGATGGTGTTAGTGCGTGGGGACCGCCGGCTGGCACGGACTCGGTGGGCCGAAGGGCCTGTTTCCATGCTGTGTTTCTAAAGTCTAAAGTAAAGACTAAAGGCAGGAGGCCAGAGAGGGACTCTGGGTCAGTGTCCTTGACTTCCTTCAGCATGTTTGCCTTGAAAGTTACAGAATATCAGTCGTCTTCTAATATTCTGTGTTGTTGATTTTCGCAGGGGGTTCCAATGTAGTTCCAAACGTACTGTGCCTTTAGTGTTACTGAGGAGGATAGAACAAACAGTGGGGCACCATATCATGGCCTTCAGCCCACAATGTGCCTATCTAAAAGCCTCTTAAATACTTCTATCATTTCCGCCTCCACAGCCACCCCAAGCAGCCCGTTCCAGGCACCCACCACTCTCTGTGTAAAATACTACATACTAAAACTCTTGTTTGGTTGTTTGTTTGTTTGTTTGTTCCTGAACTACAGCCAAAACGGTACACGATAGCTCGACAATTTTAGGCCCACCTTGCTCACCGTCGTCCCTTTGGTGCTAATGGAAGAAGTTATATGTTTTTAAGTTATTCACAGTTTAAATCTATCTCCTAGGGAGGGATGGGGGGGGGGGGGGGGGAAGGAGGGAGGATAAAGGTGATTGAGGGGGATGGAGTAGGGGGGAGGGGAAGGGAGGGAAGGGGAGGTGGGGAAGAGAGGGTGCTGCACCAATGCAGGAGAGGATTGGGCCCAACGGGTCTAACTCACCTAAAACCTGTGCTCTCTGGCCTTTGTGTGGGAAGGAACTGCAGATGCCGGTTTAAACCAAGATAGATAGAAAATGCTGGAGTAACTCAGCGGGTCAGGCAGCATCTCTGGAGAGAAGGAATGGGTGACGTTTCAGGTCGACACCCTTCAGGCGTTGTTTGTATGTTCTCCCTGTGACCGCGTGGGTTTACTCCAGTTTTCTCCCACACCCCAAAGACGTACAGGTTTGTAGGTTAATTGGCTTCGGTAAGATTGTAACTTGTCCCTAGTGTTTGTAGGATAGTGTTAGTGTGCGAGGATCGCTGGTTGGCACGGACTCGGTGGGCCGAAGGGCCAGTTTCCGAGCTGCATATCTCAAACTAAAACTAAAAACTCGGACTATGACCGTCCAGTGTTGTGGCCCCAAGCTTTATTGGACAGACTAGATGCAGGAAAATTTTCCCCATGTTGGGGGAGTCCAGAACCAGGGGCCACAGTTTAAGAATAAGGGATAGGCCATTTAGGACTGAGATGAAGAAAAACTTTTTCAGTCGGAGAGTTGTGAATCTGTAGAATTCTCTGCCACAGAAGGCAGTGGAGGCCAATTGGAGGCTGAACAGGGGGTATGGGGAGAAGGCAGGAACGGGGTACTGATTGAGAATGATCAGCCATGATCACATTGAATGGCGGTGCTGGTTCGAAGGGCCGAATGGCCTCCTCCTGCACCTATTGTCTATTGTCTAATTCACTGGATGTATTCAATAGAGAGTTACATAAAGCTCTTAGGGCTAACTGAATCAAGAGATGCGGGGAGAAAGCAGAAACAGGGTCCTGATTCTGGATGATCAGCCATGATCACATTGAATGGCGGTGCTGGATCGATGGGCTGACTTGGTTGCTCCAGCACCTATTTTCTATGTTTCTATGTTTCTCTGTTTATAGGCCCACTAGCAAGACGCTGCCAGTGTTAATGTGGCAAATCTTCCTTTTGTAAGAATTTTAATTACAGACATGGACGTGGCTGGCAATGTAGAGATTATTATTCAGTTTTAATTATCTCTGAACGGTGTTAGTTATGAGTCACATTACTATATCTGAGTATTTATTCACAAAATGCTGGAGTAACTCAGCAGGTCAGGCAGCATCTCAGGAGAGAAGGAATCTCAGACTGAAGAAGGGTCTCGACCCGAAACGTCACCCATTTCTTCTCTCCTGAGATGCTGCCTGACCTGCTGAGTTACTCCAGCATTTTGTGAATAAATACCTTCGATTTGTACCAGCATCTGCAGTTATCTTCTTACACTCTCTTACTATATCTGGGGACAGAACTAGGCCAGACTGGGTGAGGATGGAAGGTCTCTCTTCCATTGTGAGCTAGATGGGATTTTACAACAACAAAAATAGCAGTTTTACAAGACAATCCCAGAATATTTTTTTATTAAATCAATTACACTTAAATTTCCCCATCAGCTCAGGTGGTATTTGAACTCAATGGTCGAGTGCTCTTTAGGCTTCTAAAGAACAATCTGAACTGATTTTCTTGTAAACCAGCATCTGCAATTCCCCTGTGTCAATAACTACATCTCAGCCAATACATACAGTATACCTGAAAAGTGGTGGAGTGAAGTTGGAACCTTTAGTTCCAGATTTATTTAACCAGCTGACTTTAAGTTGTCCAAGCTCCGTGGTGAGGATTCAAGCTCACTTCTCCAGATCAGTTGGTCAATACGACTGAAGATTGACATGAAAAGCCGGAGTAACGCAGCGGGACAGGCAGCATCTCTGGAACAAAAAGGAATGGGTGACGTTTCTGGTCGAGACCCTTCTTCAGACTGAGATTCGGGGGGGGGGGGGGGGGGATATAGATGGTGATGTAGAGAGATATAGAACAAATGAATGAAAGATATGCAAAAAAATAACGATGGTACAGGAAACAGGCCATGGTTAGCTGCGTTACTGGTTTGCTAACAATGCAAGCAAAGCCAGACTGACATCAACAGGAACCCAGACATATTGAAGCCCCAGATTTCACCAGACATTCTGGCCTTCCATCACAGTGAGGAGGGGACTGGAGGAGACTCACTGTGATGGATGTTTCTTTTGTTTGGTTTATGGTTGTATGTGTTATTGCATTTTTATTGCTTATTCTTATTGGTCTTATTGTTGAACTGCGGGTAATTTTTCATTTCACTACACATTTATGTGTATGTGACAAATAAATTGACTATTGACTATTGACCTCTCCAAACCAAGTTCAAGAATGAATCACATGACCCCCTCTCATGGGTGCAGTTTGTAAATGCATCCTTTGATGGGTCATTGGATCAACGCGGACCAGGAAGTTCCCTGGGTCAGTCAGCTCATGGCCTGACCACAGCCAAGGCTCATCAGTGCCAATTAGGCTTGTTACGCCGATTGTCACAGAGTCAGAGAGTCCGTGTGTCTCTGCAGCTTCAGTAAAGGCCACCTCCCAACACCAGGTCCATGGGTCTGTAGGTTGAAAGCTCTTCAGGTGCACATCTGGGCACTTGTTTAAGAGCTGTGAGGACTTGTGCATTCACGGGTTCCCCAGGCATTGAGTTCCAGACCTTTGGATGAAAAGCAACATCCTCACCCTCCTGCTGCTCGCTCTGACACAGGAGATCGTTCAACCCACCAGGTCCAGGAGAAGATCATGCCAAATTCATGCAGCTTTTCTGTACAATTGTGTACTCTCTGTGAGAGTGCTTCCCCCATGAGGTCCCTGTAGTGCATTGTCTAAACATGAGAACAATGAGCCAGGTGCAATAACTCACTCTGAACCACAACTCACTCATTTGAGTATCCTAGCAGCCTTTTTGAGGACTTTCTGTACTAGTGCGGTGGCTTTTAATAAATGGTGCATAAGGATACTCTTAAGTCCATAATTCATAAGAGCAGAATTGGGCAATTCGGCACATCGAGTCCACTCCGCCATTCAATCATGGCTGATCTATTTCCCCTCCCAACTTCACTCTTCTGCCTTCTCCCCGTAACCGTTGACACCCAAAGGGGACTCCAAAGATGTAACTTTTTTTTTGTGGTTTGTAAGCTGCCAACTTTAATAGAACATCCTAATTTTAGAAGTGTTTAGAAGGTCTGAGGAAGGGTGTCGACCCGAAACGTCACCCATTCCTTCTCTCCGGAGATGCTGCCTGACCCGCTGAGTTACTCCAGCGTTTTATAAAAGCTGGTCTTTTCCAGAAAAGGCATGTCATTCAGAGGTGATGTCACCCATTGCTTGGTCCAAATGTGTCGGGTAGAAAAACGAATGAATTTGGGACTACAAGACTCATAGAATAAATAAAAGACATCTATGTAAGTCTAAAACTAATGGAGGAATTGCCTTACCTAACTTCTTATTTTATTATTGGGCGGTTAATATTAAAAATATAACCTGCTGGTTGGATGACACTGATCAACAACCGGATTGGTTAAAGATGGAGAAAGAGGATTGTTTACCATTTGATATTGGTGCGATCCTCTTAGCTCCAATAAATTGAAATAAAAAAACATATGGAGGTAATCCGATTATACACAGTGTTATCCGTACCTGGAAACAATTAAAACTTACTTTAAAACGGAGTAAATTATCTGCTTTCCTCCCTATTGCGAATAACCCTTCTTTTAAACCGTCTGTCTTAGATAGAGGATTTGCTCAATGGAAAAGTTATGGAATTAAAAGGGTGGGAGATCTTTATCATAAGGGAACTTTTCTTTCTTTTCAGGATTTACAGCAGAAGTACGGATTACATGTTAATAATTATTTTAGATATTTACAACTTAGAGATTATGTAAAATTACACATGCAAGAATATAAATTTAGAGGTCCAGAAACTCTTGATGTATGCCTGAATCGACATTATAATTCAAATAAATTAATATCCTTTATTTATAATACTCTCCTAGATACTGACATTCCGTTATCAGAATCATATAGACGAGCATGGGAGGACGAATTGAACCAACTCATAATGCAAGATATATGGGATGAAAGTTTACAACATATACACCAATGTTCATTAAATACTAGACATTCCTTAATACAATTTAAAATAATACATAGATTACATTATTCGAAGACAAAATTAAATAGGATTTTTCCTAGTATCTCTCCTATTTGCGATAAATGTCAATTTCAAGAAGTTAATTTAACTCATATTTTCGTAACTTGCATAAAAATGCAAAATTTCTGGTTGGATATTTTTTAAATAGTTTCTAAAGTTATCGACAAGCAATTGGATATGGATCCAAAATTAATTATATTAAGATTATCAGAACATATTACAAACTTTACAACAAGTCAGGTACATTTTCTTGATTACAGTTTAATAACTGCGAAAAAATTAATACTTAAATTTTGGAAAAAACCAATAACCCCCACAATTAAAATGTGGACTACGGAAATGACAGAGACCCTGCATTTGGAAAAAATAAGATTTGCCTTAATTGACAAACCTGATTTATTTTTTAAAATATGGTCTCCATTTATTGAATTTTTAGAAAAGTAAATGGGTTTGACACAGGACTAAAATAAAAATTTTAAATTAAAAGTTGAAACTTGAGTTTAGGGTTGGATGTACAACTGTGGTTATTGTCTCCCAGATCTACCCCCTTTAATTTTTATAGTTATACCTTTTTTTTATTTTTATTCTCTCTTCCCAATAGTTTATAGTTTTTTTTTCTTTCTTCTTTATTTTTTATTTTCTCTCTTTAAAAATTTAAAAATTGAAGCTATGTAAGAACTTTGTAACAAATTTGTCTTTTATTTCTATCTGTACATATGCTTTTCAAAAAAAAAAAAAAAAAAAAAAAAAATTATAAAAAAAAGAAAAAAAGAAAAACGAATGAATGAGTCCAGGTTAATAAAACAGAGCCCAAGACGCCACCTATCCATGTTCTCCGGAGATGGTGCCTGTGCCGCTGAGTTACTCCAGCACTTTGTGGCCAGTTGCTGTGCAGAATATAATGTAGTGACGTTAGCATCTCAAGAGTCAAGAGTCAACAGTGTCTGTCTGTCTCAGATAGAACAATGAAATTCTTACTTACAGCAGCACAACAGAATATGTAAACCTAGTACACTGTAAACAATATGATAAATGTTCGGTGTAGATACACAGATACACATACATACAAACACACACAGAAGGCATCACAAAATGTTGGAGTACCTCAGCGGGTCAGGCAGCATCTCAGGAGAGAAGGAATGGGCGATGTTTCGGGTCGAGACTCTTCTTCAGACTTGGCACTGAACCAGCATCTGCAGTTATTTTCCTATACAAACACACACATACACACACATATATATTCTTTCTTCTTAGGCCTCCTCGGTCATGGCTGACCATGGGTGATGCATCCTAGTTGGCTGCTTGCTCCACACCTCGGCTAGAGCAGCGTCGCTTGTGACTGAAGAGACCAATGTGGGAGTGACAGTCTCTGTGGCAAAGGTCACATTTGTGTGTGGTCTCTGGTCTGTTGAAGTTGCTGTGCTCCTTTCTGCGTGCCCGCTTGTCTGCCGCTGCGTTCATCAGTTTCTCTTCCCCCGTTTTGAGATGTTGGTTCAGGGTACCTCTCCACCTGGTGCGGTCAGCTGCAAGGCTCTCCCAGGACTCCACATCGATGTCGAGCGCCTTCAAACCTCTCTTGCAGACATCCTTGTAACGTAGCGATGGTTCTCCTCCCAGATGTCAGCTCTCCACAGAGGATGTCTTTTGGAATACGGCCATCCTCCATGCGGTTGACATGGCCCAGCCACTGCAGCCTGCGCTGCCTGAGTAGAGTGTACATACTCGGAAGGCCAGACTACGAAGGGCTCAACATCCAAGGACGTACACGCCACTGGAGATAAATGGGTCTACTGTGGATAGAGTGAGCAGTTTTAAATACCTGGGAGTCCGCATCAAAGAGGATCTGACATGGGCAACACACATTGCTGCACTCGTGTGTAAGGCAAAGCAGCGCCTTTACCACCTTAGACAGCTGAGGAAATTCAGAGTGTCTCTGAGGATCCTTCATTGCTTCTACTCTGGGGCTGTAGAGAGCATCCTGTCCGGCAACATTACAGTCTGGTTTGGGAACAGCTCTGCCCAGGACAGGGTGGCCCTGCAGAGAGTAGTGCGTTCGGCAGAACGCACCATGGGAACTACACTCGTCCCCCTGCAGGACCTATACATCAGGAGGTGCAGATCCAGAGCAAGCAAGATCATGAGGGACCCCAGTAATGGACTGTTCCAGATGCTACGATCAGGCAAACGCCTCCGCTGTCACGCTGTGAAAACGGAGAGGATGAGACGGAGTTTCTTCCCACAGGCCATCAGGACTGTTAACTTTTATAACTCCAGGGACTAAATTTTGTCTTCCCTGTATTAACTTTGTTTATTTGCTGTAACTGTAATTCTTTTTTGTGCACAATCCGCAGGCTTGTGGTTAGTTCACATTTCAAGACAGAGATGAATCTGACAGAGGGTCTCAGCCAAGAAGCTACGACATTGAAGCAATGCCCAAGAAAATACACCAGTGTCTCTACTTCCTTGGAAGGCTTAGGATGTTCGGCATGTCCACACCTACTCTCACCAACTTCTCCAGAAGCATTTTATTGGGATGCATCACAACAGGTTTTGGGAACAGCTCCATCCAAGACTGCAAGAGATTGCAGAGAGTTGTGGGCTCAGCCCAGACCACCACCCACCACGCAAACCAACCTGCCGTCCATTGACTCCATCTACACTTCACACTGCCTTGGCAAGGCCAGAAGCATCATCAAGGAAGTCTCACCCTTGATACTCCCTCTTCTCCTCTCTCTCATCAGGCAAGAGGCACAGAAGTGTGAAAACGCACACCTCTAGATTCAGGGACAGTTTCTTATATCTTCAGCTGTTGTCAGGCAACGGGATCATCCTATCACCAAATAGAGAGTGGTCCTGATCGACCGGCTTCAGAAAATCCTAGTGAGGGAAGGCGATCAACCTGAAGTCGTTGTGCACGTGGGCACGAATGACGTTGGGCGGAAGAGGAAGGAGGTGCTACAGCGGGAGTTTAGAGAGTTGGGAAAAGCGCTGAGAAGTAGGACGTCGAAGGTGGTTATCTCTGGACTGCTACCGGTACCTCGTGCTGGTGAGGCCAGGAACAGAGAGATAGAGGGTATGAATTTATGGCTGAGGGGCTGGTGCAGAGAGCAGGGATTTAGATTTCTGGACCACTGGGATCTCTTCTGGGCTAGGGGTGACTTGTACAAAAGGGACGGGTTGCATCTTAACAGCAGGGGGACAAACATTCTGGCAGGCAGGTTTGCTAGTGTGACACCTGTGGCTTTAAACTAAGTAGTGGGGGGGAGGGGTTAACAAATTGTGAATATGAAGATGAGGTCAAAGGGAATACAGGAGATATTGCAAAAGACTCTCGGAAGAATGGGAACAGAAGTTCTAGAGCGGAAAAGAAATTAAGGGCAGGGCCAATTGTGAACGATGTGAGAGAGGAGGTAAATACAGAAGTTAAAGTGTTGTACTTAAATGCGCGTAGTATAAAAAATAAAGTGGATGAGCTTGAGGCTCAGTTAGTCATGGGCAAGTATGATGTTGTAGGGATCACTGAGACATGGTTACAAGAGGACCAGGGCTGGGAACTGAATATTCAGGGGTACACAACGTATAGAAAAGACAGACAGGTGGGCAGAGGGGGTGGGGTTGCTCTGATGGTAAGGAATGATATTCATTCCCTTGCAAGGGGTGACATAGAATCAGGAGATGTTGAATCAGTATGGATAGAAATGAGAAATTGTAAGGGTAAAAAGACCCTAATGGGAGTTATCTATAGGCCCCCAAACAGTAGCCTCGACAGAGGGTGCAAGTTGAATCAGGAGATAAAATTGGCGTGTCAAAAATGTAATGCTACGGTGGTTATGGGAGATTTCAACATGCAGGTAGACTGGGAAAATCAGGTTGGAAATGGACCCCAGGAAAGAGAGTTTGTAGAGTGCCTTCGAGATGGATTCTTAGAACAGCTTGTACTGGAGCCTACCAGGGAGAAGGCAATTCTGGATTTAGTGTTGTGTAATGATCCTGATCTGATAAGGGGACTAGAGGTAAAAGAGCCATTAGGAGGCAGTGATCACAACATGATAAGTTTTACTCTGCAAATGGAAAGGCAGAAGGGAAAATCGGAAGTGTCGGTATTACAGTATAGCAAAGGGGATTACAGAGGCATGAGGCAGGAGCTGGCCAAAATTGATTGGAAGGAGGCCCTAGCAGGGAAGACGGTAGAACAGCAATGGCAGGTATTCCTGGGAATAATGCAGAGGTTGCAGGATCAATTTATTCCAAAGAGGTGGAAAGACTCTAAGGGGAGTAAGAGACACCTGTGGCTGACGAGGGAAGTCAGGGACAGCATAAAAATTAAGGAGAGGAAGTATAACATAGCAAAGAAGAGTGGGAAGACAGAGGATTGGGACTCTTTTAAAGAGCAACAAAAGTTAACTAAAAAAGCAATACGGGGAGAAAAGATGAGGTACGAGGGTAAACTAGCCAATAATATAAAGGAGGATAGCAAAAGTTTTTTTAGGTACGTGAAGAGGAAAAAAATAGTCAAGGCAAATGTGGGTCCCTTGAAGACAGAAGCAGGGGAATTTATTATGGGGAACAAAGAAATGGCAGACGAGTTAAACCGTTACTTTGGATCTGTCTTCACTGAGGAAGATACACACAATCTCCCAAATGTTCTAGGGGCCGGAGAACCTAGGGTGATGGAGGAACTGAAGGAAATCCACATTAGGCAGGAAATGGTTTTGGGTAGACTGATGGGACTGAAGGCTGATAAATCCCCAGGGCCTGATGGTCTGCATCCCAGAGTACTTAAGGAGGTGGCTCTAGAAATAGTGGAAGCATTGGAGATCATTTTTCAATGTTCTATAGATTCAGGATCAGTTCCTGTGGATTGGAGGATAGCAAATGTTATCCCACTTTTTAAGAAAGGAGGGAGAGAGAAAACGGGTAATTATAGACCAGTTAGTCTGACATCAGTGGTGGGGAAGATGCTGGAGTCAATTATAAAAGACGAAATTGCTGAGCATTTGGATAGCAGTAACGGGATAATTCCGAGTCAGCATGGATTTACGAAGGGGAAATCATGCTTGACAAATCTACTGGAATTTTTTGAGGATGTAACTAGGAAAATTGACAAGGGAGAGTCAGTGGATGTGGTGTACCTCGACTTTCAGAAAGCCTTCGACAAGGTCCCACATAGGAGATTAGTGGGCAAAATTAGGGCACATGGTATTGGGGGTAGGGTACTGACATGGATAGAAAATTGGTTGACAGACAGAAAGCAAAGAGTGGGGATAAATGGGTCCCTTTCGGAATGGCAGGCAGTGACCAGTGGGGTACCGCAAGGTTCGGTGCTGGGACCCCAGCTATTTACGATATACATTAATGACTTAGACGAAGGGATTAAAAGTACCATTAGCAAATTTGCAGATGATACTAAGTTGGGGGGTAGTGTGAATTGTGAGGAAGATGCAATAAGGCTGCAGGGTGACTTGGACAGGTTGTGTGAGTGGGCGGATACATGGCAGATGCAGTTTAATGTAGGTAAGTGTGAGGTTATTCACTTTGGAAGTAAGAATAGAAAGGCAGATTATTATCTGAATGGTGTCAAGTTAGGAGGAGGGGGAGTTCAACGAGATCTGGGTGTCCTAGTGCATCAGTCAATGAAAGGAAGCGTGCAGGTTCAGCAGGCAGTGAAGAAAGCCAATGGAATGTTGGCCTTCGTAACAAGAGGAGTTGAGTATAGGAGCAAAGAGGTCCTTCTACAGTTGTACCGGGCCCTGGTGAGACCGCACCTGGAGTACTGTGTGCAGTTTTGGTCTCCAAATTTGAGGAAGGATATTCTTGCTATGGAGGGCGTGCAGCGTAGGTTCACTAGGTTAATTCCCGGAATGGCGGGACTGTCGTATGTTGAAAGGCTGGAGCGATTGGGCTTGTATACACTGGAATTTAGAAGGATGAGGGGGGATCTTATTGAAACATATAAGATAATTAGGGGATTGGACACATTAGAGGCAGATAACATGTTCCCAATGTTGGGGGAGTCCAGAACAAGGGGCCACAGTTTGAGAATAAGGGGTAGGCCATTTAGAACGGAGATGAGGAAGAACTTTTTCAGTCAGAGGGTGGTGAAGGTGTGGAATTCTCTGCCTCAGAAGGCAGTGGAGGCCAGTTCGTTGGATGCTTTCAAGAGAGAGCTGGATAGAGCTCTTAAGGATAGCGGAGTGAGGGGGTATGGGGAGAAGGCAGGAACGGGGTACTGATTGAGAGTGATCAGCCATGATCGCATTGAATGGCGGTGCTGGCTCGAAGGGCTGAATGGCCTACTCCTGCACCTATTGTCTATTGTCTATTGTCTATTGACAGTACCTCATTGGAGACCCTCAGACTATTTTTAATCGGACTTTACTGTACTTTATCTTGCACTGAATGTTATTCCCTTTATCCTTTATCTGAACACTACGGACAGCCTGATTGTAATCATGTATAGTATTTCAGCTGACTGGATAGCATGCACCAAAACCGTTTATCACTGTACCTCTGCACATGTGACACTGAATTAAAGTAAACTAAAGTAAACTAACTAAATAGCTATTGAATTTCCTCCAGTGATTCCACTTCATTGGGTGTGAAGTATTTCGTCATGAAATCTCCTTCTTCCACTTTCCCAAATGTGTTAATTCTAAACAAACTTACGCTTTGATAATAATTGCTTGACTGCCAACCGTAGCCACCCGAGGATAATGATTTGCCATTGCAAGATTATTACAGGGCCTTCCTTCAGTATGAATAGCATCCGCGGTATTATCTGGGCTTGTGTTGGTCCGAAGGAGGTCAACGTAAAAGTCTGCAGACTCTTTAATGATAGAGAAATTGGCAGAGGTTAAAGCCCAACGCACTTAGTGAGCCTCAAACTCCATCAATGTGAGCTGCATTGTCCTCATCAATTCTCAATCTGTAGCGCAGACAAGAGGAATTCAGTCAGCGCTAAGTAGTTCTTGAGTTTGATCTTATGGCATTTGATAACAATAATAAGCAAATAAATCCTAGAGGTTGTGTCTTCGCTGCAGAAGTGGCACAATGGAGATTATCCGAGGCCGCGTGATTAGTGATGAAGGACAGCCAGGTACAATAGACATTCCATCGGTGTAATCCATTACTCTCCATTCAGTCTACCTGCATGGGTTTTACAAACTTTTTTTTTCTGTGCAAAAGGGGAATCTAGAATAAAAGAAGTTGCTGGAGTCTAAAAATATCACCACCGCGCCAAATCAGTTTTTATTTGAAGCTGTGTTGAAGTTGTTTGCAAATGGAATGGGGAATTATCTGTGCCAGCAAGAGCGAGCTTTTATATAGACCCACTAATGCACTAAAAGTCCCCCAGGCTTTTCACAAGAGCATTCGTTATCAGATTAAAATTGACACAGAGCCAAAGAAGGAGAAGCAAAGGCGAGTTAACGAATGCTTGTTCAAAGAAGGATGTTTGAAGCAAGGTCTTAACTAGAAAGTGAGAGAGAAACTCAGAGAGGTGGCAGGTTTTGGGAAAGAATTGTGGAGTTAGGACCACTGCTGGCAGCGGTGAAGCAAGTCTTCCCTTGCACGTGAATGGGCTAACATGTGTACATCATCAGTCACCTCAGAGCCCAAAGAGATGGACTGCCTAAGAAGCTGCAGTTGGTTAGTTTAGTTTATTTTATTTTATTATTGTCACGTGTACTGAGGTACAGTGAAAAGAGAGACACAAAATGCTGGAATAACTCAGCGGGACAGGCAGCATCTCTGGATGGAAGGTATGGATGACATTTCGGGTCGAGACCCTTCTTCAGACTGAGAGTCGGGGAGAGGGAGACACCGAGATATGGAAGGGTCGGCTGTGAAAACGGGACATCAAAGGCGAAGTAGTTCAAGGAAAATGTAGAATTGATCATTTTCGCAAGGGGAAAGTTACAACGAAGCAAACAAAGATAAAATTGGCTACATCGGCGAGACCAAACGCAGGCTCAGCGATCGTTTCGCTCAACACCTTCGCTCAGTTCGCCTGAACCAACTTAATCTCCCAGTGGCTGAGCACTTCAACTCCCCCTCCCACTCCCGGTCTGACCATTCTGTCATGGGCCTCCTCCAGTGCCATAGTGAGGCCCACCGGAAATTGGAGGAACAGCACCTCATATTTTGCTTGGGCAGCTTGCAGCCCAGTGGTATGAACATTGACCTCTCTAGCTTTAGATAGTTCCTCTGTCCCTCTCTTTCCCCTTCCCCTTCCCAGTTCTCCCATTGTCTTCCTGTCTCCACCTATATCCTTTCTTTGTCCCGCCCCCCTGACATCAGTCTGAAGAAGGGTCTCGACCCAAAATGCCACCCATTTCCTCTCTCGTAGATGCTGCCTGACCTGCTGAGTTACTCCAGCATTTTGTGATACCTTCAAAGATAACGTTTAGTCAGGGAGATAGTCAGAGTTGGGACCTGTGGCACAGCTGGCAGTGATGAAGCAAGTCTTCCCTTGCATGTGAATGGGCTGACATGTGTACATTGAGTTTGAGGTTTGCAAACCGTGATATGATTTTTCTAGAGAGGGAGTTTATTTCAAGAAAACCTCTATCATGAACCGCCCCCTCCCCTGACATCAATCAGAAGAAGTGTCTCGACTCAAAACGTCACCCATTCCTTCTCTCCCGAGATGCTGCCTGACCCGCTAAGTTACTCCAGCATTTTATGGTCTACCTTCGATTTAAACCAGCATTTCCTACACCACTTGTAAGAATGGTATTTTATTGAGTGATTGAAATTGAGTGATCAGAAAATATCGCAGGTGGTATATTGTTTCTTTGTCGTTTGTTGGCGGATTTAATTGCAAGAGTAAAAGGTCTTACTTCAGTTATATTGCACATCATGTACTGACCTTCCCACCACGGAAAGGACCAACAGGAGGCGCTGCCTCAAACAGGCAAGCAATATCATCAAATATCCACACAGGTTCTAATCTCGCTGTTACCATCGGGAAGAAGTACAAGGAGTCTCAAAACTGTGACCTCCAGGGTCAAGAATAGGCAACCAGCAACCATCAGGTTCTTGAACACAGCAAAACACTAACCACCACCTCAACAATCATAATTGACGATGCACTTTGTTGTGGACTTCAGACTTCAGTTTTTCACTATTATCATCGGCTTACCTTGTAATACTGATTATTGATTTATTGGATTCTTGATTATTATGTGTGGTTGCGTTAATGAGCCTGTAAATCTTATCGAAACGTATAAGATTATTAAGGCGTTGGGCATGTTAGAGGCAGGAAACATGTTCCCAATGTTGGGGGAGTCCAGAACAAGGGGCCACAGTTTAAGAATAAGGGGTGGGCCATTTAGAACTGAGATGAGGAAAAACTTTTTCAGTTAGAGAGTTGTGAATCTGTGGAATTCTCTGCCTCAGAAGTCAGTGGAGGCCAATTCTCTGAATGCATTCAAGAGAGAGCTAGATAGAGCTCTTAATGATAGCGGAGGCAGGGGGTATGGGGAGAAGGCAGGAACGGGGTACTGATTGAGAATGATCAGCCATGATCACATTGAATGGCGATGCTGGCTCGAAGGGCCGAATGGCCCCCTCCTGCACCTATTGTCTATTGTCTCTTGTAAAGCTTTAGACTTTCGATTTACAGAATGGAAACAAGCCCTTCGGCCCACCGCGTCCACCGCAACCAGCAGTCACCCCGTACACTAGTACTATCCTACACATCGTGGGACAATTTACAAATTTTACCGAAGCCAATTAACCTGCAAACATGTATGCCTTTGGAGCGTGGGATGAATTCGCAACACCTGGAAAAAACCCAGGCGGTCACAGGGAGAATGTACAAACTCCATACAGACAGCACCCATAGTCAGGATCTCTAGCGCTGTTCTATCTCCAGGTCCCTCAGGTCGGCCAATTTGGGGCTACTCACTATCCCGCGTTTTTGCGGTTGCAGCTCCAAGATTGTGGAACAGCATCCCTCTCCACATCAGAACTGCCCCCTCCATCGACTCCTTTAAGTCCAGGCTCAAAACTTATTTCTACTCCCTAGCGTTTGAGGCCCTCTGAGGGGGGCGCTGTGAACTGTTTATGTATGTGCTGTTATGTTTCTGTGCCATTGTATGTTCGTTTCTTAGTACCTGAACTGATGTACAGCACTTTGGTCAACGTGGGTTGTTTTTAAATGTGCTGTACAAATAAAATTGACCTGACTTGACTTGACTTGCAAGGTAGCAACTCTACCGCTGCGCCACCGTGCCGCACTTGATGTGTTGATTTTATTACTGTACGTGTCATGAGTGAAGTATACTTTGCAAAACAAAATCACCTTGAAGATGTGCGTAACTCTTAGAGTCACAGAATCATCTAATCCAAATTCTTAATTACACTCCAAAATGGTCTAGTGGCCTTGTGTTGTACCTGCTGCCTTTTTGAGGACAACCAAGAATGGGCAATAAATAGCCCCAGCTCAGAACCATCTCCACAAACCGCACCACACACACAAAAAATAACAAGGCAGGTTTGGTGTGGAGATTGAACGTTCTCCAAAACATTCCCGAGCCTGAACATCAACATCTAATAAACACAAGAGTCACATCAAGCCCTCAGAGTAGGATGCTGAGCTATTGACAAACCTGGTCTTCCAGGATCATCATTAAAGTGCAGCAACATCTGCTGCTGACCAAAATCAGCTGCTGACCAAAAACCATGAAGGCCGCTTCCTACCATCCTCTGTTTATTTATTTGCAAGAGGCCTGAATTGTTCCTGACCACCCAGAGAGATTAGAAAGGAGCGAATTAGAACGTGAAGCAAAAAGGTTCTAATTGCAACCACAAACAACCCAGTAACGCTGTGATTAATGAGCTGAGTGGCACCAAAGCAGCAACGGAGAAGCATTCCAAAGCACTTTTACTGTGGGCGCAGGGAGCACAGAACTCTCATAGATAACATCAAGGCAGGACTTTGTGCCTACTGAATATGGGTTATGGCTCTTCAGGGACTATCAAGGAATTAATAGCCAGCTCTCCATTAAACGCCATGACCGGAAGAAGAATCAAAGGCGTTTTAGACACAAAAAGCCGGAGTAGCTCAGCGGGTCAGGCAGCATCTCTGGAGAGAAGAAAATGGGTGATGTTTCAGGTCGAGACCCTTTCTTCTGACTGAGGGTCATGGGAGAGGGAAACGAGAGATGCGAGAATGCTTTCAAGAGTTAGATAGAGCTCTTAATGATAGCGGAGTCGGGGGGTATGGGGTGAGGGCACAGATTGTGGATGATCAGCCATGATCACATTGAATGGCAGTGCTGGCTCAAAGGGCTGAATGGCCTACTCCTGCAACTATTGTCTATTAATAAAGGTGCATGGACCAAAGGAATGAAAGATGTGCAAAAGAACAGATCAAAGCCAGCAACGACAATCAAGGTGGTCGTCCATTTTAAACAAAGTTGACCTGATATTCTCCTGATGTTTCATTTTATTAATTGTAAAATTATTGGCGAATTAAGAATAGGGAGTGGATGCGAAAGTGGGATAACATAGAACTAGTGTGAATGACTGATCAATGGTCTGCTTAGACTTCTTAGTCCGAAGAACCTGTTTGCATATTGTTTTTTTTTAATCAATTTAATCAATACTCTCGTGATCCTCACTGTTTCCATTTCTTCGCACACTGCAATATCATTCTCACCGCTCCTGTGATTAAATCTATTATGAATTCATCTTTAACAGGACATGCTGGGAGATTAAAGTGGGTGGAACACGAGTTGTCTTTTCTTCTAGATCCTTGCATGAATGTTGCTCTCTTTCTCCAATTGCCTGCATTGGGGCAAATTATTTTTTAGTTTCGTTTTTGAGACACAGTGTGGAAACAGGCCCTTCGGCCCACCAAGTCTGAGCTGGCTAGCTATTACTCAAACACTAGTTCTACCCTCCACACGAGGGACAATTTACAGGATCCAATTAACCTACAATGCTGAACTAAGATGGCCGCGCCGTTGTGTTTGGCTGCCTGTCGTCGCTCACCTAGAGATCCTAGTGTTCTTCGAGCCACTTTGGTCTACGAACGCCGAACCCTCCTGTTGATCCGACCCTCCGTCTTCGACTTCTTCAGTCCAGGTCCCGGACAAAGTTTCTCTCAGCGATCGCTCCTCGATCAACTCCCGGTAGATGTGCGGGCCCAGCCTTACATCCACCGCCGTACGAACCGCGCTAGGAGGCGGGGTAAATGCGCGGGAACATTTGAAAAGTTAAAAAACCTCACCCGCGCTCATCCAACAGCGGCCTACCTCGCCCAGCGCTGCGAAGTCGGACCTGGTCGACCTTACCGCTCCATCCACCGGCGCTCCCTCGAGCTCAGGTATGCCGCTCTTCGACCGATCATCCCGGTCACTGGACTGCCGGCCCTCGGGCTCCCAGCAAGGCCATCTGTGAAGCGCAGCGTCGTGGTCTCCCTGAACCTCTGCTCGCTGGCGTGGGAGCTGCTACCAGACCGAAGCTTACCTGCTGTCCCTGCTAAAGTGGCCCTGATCAACGCAAGATCCCTACAGAACAAGACCTTCATCCTCAACGACTTCTTCACCACCCGTGGATTGGACTTTTTACTGCTCACAGAATCCTGGCTTAACCCTGGTGAGCTTGCTCCACTCGTGGAACTCTGTCCTGATGACTGTAACTTCTTCACCTCGCCTAGGCTCTCCGGACGCGGTGGGGGCTTAGCCACTGTGTTTAAGAAACATTTCAACTGCCGCCTCCTGAACACTGATCATTTCTCCAGTTTCGAGGTGCAACTAATTAAAGTAGGCCTAGCCTATCCCCTCTTAATTGTTCTTGTGTATCGCCCACCAAAAATGCATAAGGACTTCATCACCCAATTTGCTGATCTGATTTCTAGCATTTTGCCCAAATTTGACCGGGTCATGATTCTTGGTGACTTTAACATTCATGTTTGCTGTCCCACTAAGCCTCTTGTGAGTGAATTTATGCACCTGGTTGAGTCCTTCAATCTGACTCTTCACACCATGGGACCCACTCACAAGTTAGGCCATACTCTCGACCTAGTGTTATCGTCCGGATTCCCAATCAACAACATTGAAACTACTGAGGCCTGTCTATCGGACCACAGCGCTATCATTTTTGACGCATCTCTGCCTTTATCTCCCGCAAAATCTCATCTCCCTGTTCGTTACTCCCGCGACATAAATTCATTGACTGCCAGTAAATTCTCCGAGGCTCTCACAGCTGCCCCCAACATCTGCACTATTGAGGCTTCTCCCCCCCATCTCAGCACTGAGGATCTCACCTCTTTATTTAATATCACTTGCTCTTCCATCCTGGATTCTATCGCACCCCTTAAAATGAAAAAGCCTAAGCTCAAAGGTCGGCCTTGGCTCAATGACACCACCAAAGCCCTAAGAAGGGAGTGCAGAAAATCAGAACGGAGGTGGAAATGTGACAAGCTTCAAATTTCCTTCGAAATTCTGAGAAACAATCTTCTCAAATACCAGGAAGCAGTAAAGTCTGCTAGAGCACAATACTTCTCCGACCTTATCTCCAAAAACTCTCATAACTCCAAGGTCCTATTTAGCACAATTACCTCTGTCATATGTCCCGCCCCCAGTACCAGCTTAGTTGGATCCCCTGCTAAGTGCGAAGAATTCGCTAAATTTTTCACCAGCAAAGTTGAGAACATTAGAATGAACATTTCCCCTCCCACCCGTGACCTAGCTGTCTCACTAGTCTGTTCATCTAAATTGGACTGTTTCCAACCCGTCACTCTATCCTCCCTTGCAAAGCTTGTCTCCGCTATGAAACCTGCAACCTTCCCCCTTGATCCTGCCCCCACTGCCCTTCTGAAGGATGTCATTGCAATAGCCGGTCCCAGCATCCTCTCTATTATCAACAGTTCTCTGGCCACTGGCACGGTTCCAACCTGTTTCAAGCACGCGGTGGTCCAGCCCCTACTGAAAAAACCTAACCTAGACCCCACCTTGCCTAGCAACTACAGACCCATTTCCAAACTGCCATTCCTGTCAAAAGTCCTTGAAAAGGCAATTCTAAACCAATTAGTGCCCTACCTACACCAAAACACCATCCTGGAAAGTTTCCAGTCAGGTTTCAGAGCCCACCACAGCACAGAGTCTGCCTTGTTGAAGGTACACAACGACCTGCTTCTCGCCATCGACACCGGCGACTGTGCAATCCTGCTCCTTCTCGACCTCAGCGCAGCGTTCGATACAGTGGACCACACCATCCTTATTGACCGTCTCCGGTACGCGGTTGGCATTGATGACACTGCCCTGAGCTGGTTCGTTTCCTACCTCAAAGATAGGAGTTTCGCCATCAACATAGGCAGTTATTCCTCTTCTCCAGCTAGCCTCTCCTGCGGAGTTCCACAAGGCTCCATCCTAGGCCCCATTCTCTTCTCTCTATACATGCTCCCCCTTGGCCAAATCATTCAAAGGCACGGCATTTCTTTCCACTGCTATGCTGATGACACTCAGCTTTACCTCCCCCTGAAACCCAACAACCAGTCAAATTTAAACAGCCTCTTACACTGCCTTGAGGACATAAAATGTTGGATGGCACAGAACTTCCTCCAACTAAACGAGAGCAAGTCTGAGGTCATCCTATTCGGCCCCCCCCCCCCCCCCCCCCCGACTCCATCAAATCGATAACAGGCAGTCTTGGAAGCCTATCCTCACTAGTCAAACCGCATGTCAAAAACCTCGGCGTGATATTTGACTCTGCATTAAAATTTGACAAGCAAGTCAACGCTGTGGTAAAAGCCAGCTTCTTCCAACTTCGTACCATAGCTAAAATCAAACCTTTCCTCCAATTCGACGACACTGAAAAAATCATTCACGCTTTCATTTCCTCCCGCCTAGACTACTGCAACTCCCTATGCACTGGGATCAGCCAATCTTCCCTGTCCCGCCTGCAACTGGTCCAAAATGCCGCAGCGAGACTCCTGACGGGTACCCGTAAAAGGCACCACATCACGCCGATTCTGGCCTCTCCCCACTGGCTCCCTGTACGGTACAGAATCAACTTCAAGCTCCTCCTATTCACATACAAAGCCCTAAATGGACATTCCCCCCCTACATCAAAAATCTGCTAGCCCACCTCTCTAACTCCAGGTCCCTCAGGTCGGCCGACTTGGGGCTACTCACTATCCCGCAGTCTAGGCTTAAGCTCAGGGGTGACCGCGCTTTTGCGGTTGCAGGTCCTAGACTGTGGAACAGCATACCTCTCCCCATCAGAACTGCCCCCTCCATCGACTCCTTTATGTCCAGGCTCAAAACCTATTTCTACTCCCTAGCGTTTGAGGCTCATTGAGGAGGCGCTGTGAACTGTTTTGTATGTGCTGTTATGTTTGCGTGCTACTGTATGTTTCATTTTTTTTTTTTTTCCTTAGTACCTAATCAGATGTACAGCACTTTGGTCAACGTGGGTTGTTTTAAAATGTGCTATACAAATAAAATTGACTTGACTTGACTACAAACCTGCACATCGGTGGAATGTGGGATGAAACCAGAGCACCCGAATGTGGCATGAAATCACATCCAAGCCACCCTCATAACTCAGAGAGGAAGGACGTTGTGAATTAAAACAACCCCAGCATGAATTTCCCAGAAAGAGACACAAAGTGCCGGAGTAACTCAGCAGATCAGGCAACATCTCTGGAGAACAGTGTATGTGTAGGATAGTGTTAGTGCGCTGGTATCGCTAGTTGGCATGGACACTGTGGGGCCAAAGGGCCTGTTTCCCCGCTGGCTCTCTAAACTAAACTAAACTAAACATGGATAGGTGACATTTCAAATTGGGATCCTTCTTCATACTGATGGAGCGGTCCTTGGAGCAGATAAAGATGGGAGGACTGTAGAAACAAAGAATGGCAGATGCTGGTTTACACCAAAGATAAACACAAAGTGCTGGAGTAACTCAGCGGGTCAAGCAGCATCTCTGGAGAAATGGGACGGGCGACATTTTGGGTCGGAGCCCTTCTTTGAGAAGGGTCTAAAGAAGGACCCCCTTCATCACCTTGAAACATCACCTGTGCTTTTTCTCCAGAGAGGCTGCCTGACCCGCTAAGTTACTCCAGCACTTTGTGTAAGAAAAGAACTGCAGATGCTGGTACAAATCGAAGGTATTTATTCACAAAATGCTGGAGTAACTCAGCAGGTCAGGCAGCATCTGAGGAGAGAAGAAATGGGCGACGTTTCGGGTCGAGACCCTTCTTCAGACTGATGTCAGGGGGGCGGGACAAAGGAAGGATATAGGTGGAGACAGGAAGACAGTTCTTCTGACAGGTTTTCAAGGTTACAGTGTGTTGAGATAGGGTAAACTGTGAGGAACTACAACTATTGCTAGAGATAGTAGGGAATACCGATTCAAAGTCATTGGCTAAAGAATCCAGAAGGAAAAAAAAAGGATTTATTTTGTGAGAAGTCGTGTTTCAGATCTCACAGGCTGCAAAGATGGTAGAAACGCACAGCAATTAGACCCTTCAAAAGGGAACAAGATGAGCACTTTGCTGCCAAATGGAACTGATTGGAACACTGAGGTAAGAGAAGGTGCTGACCAAAGTCCTCCAGTCCTTAAGGATAGCGGAGTCAGGGGGTATGGGGAGAAGGCAGGAACGGGGTACTGATTGAGAATGATCAGCCATGATCATATTGAATGGCGGTGCTGGCTTGAAGGGCCGAATGGCCTACTCCTGCACCTATTGTCTATTGTCTATTGTCTATTGTATCTTTGGTGCGAACTCAGTGAATCTCCTTCGATACCTTAATATTGATTGATTGAAAGATACAACATGGAAACAGGCCCAGAGTCCACTCTGACAATTGATCACCTGTTCACACAATTTCTATGTTAACCCGCGTTCACATCCACTCTCCAACCCCTCCTCCCCCTCCCGATTAGGGACAATTTTAAAGGGGCCAATTAACCTACAAACCCGAAGATAGACACAAAGTGCTGGAGTAATTCAACGGCACAGGCAACATTACTGGAGAACTCAATAGGTGACGTTTCAGGTCGAGACATTACCTATGTGTGGGAAGGAACTGCAGAAGCTGGCTTAAACCGAAGATAAACGCAAAAAGCTGGAATAACTCAGTGGGACAGGCAGCATCTGAAGAAGGGTCTCGAGCCGAAACGTCACCCATTCCTTCCCTCCAGAGATGCTGCCTGTCCCGCTGAGTTACTCCAGCATTTTGAGGCATCAGCTATTCCTTTTCACTAGAGATGCTGTCGGACCCGCTGAGTTACTCCAGCACTTTGTGCCTATCCTTGGTGTCAACCAGCATCTGCAGTTCCTTCCGACACAACCTACAAACCCACACGTCTTTGGAATATGGGGGGGGGGGACTGGAGCACCTGGAGGAAACCCACTCAGTCACAGGGAGAACATGCAAACTCCACACAAACAGCACCTGAGGTCAGGAACAAACCTGGGTCTCTGATGCTTTGAGGCTGCAGCTCCACCCGTTGCCCAAAGACGAGAACACTTTTTATTAAGTTTGCTTCTCAACAAGAACCAAAATCACTGTTATCAATTTCCCCACTAACGATCCAATTATTTAATCACATTTTGTAGCTTTTAATTATGGAATCTTCTCAGGTGGAATTAAAAATACACTTTATATTTTTAGCATGAACCATGTATCGGGAGTAAGAACATTGGCCGAGACTCGATGAACTGTTGCAGACGGTGTAGGATAAATCTTTGACCTTTTACATACAACCACCTCCATAAAAAGATGCATTTTATGACCTGCAACTGCAGAGTGCTCTCCAGATACATATTTAAAAACTATTGGAAGATGAACACTGCCGTTGAAGAGTGGAGAGAACTTCTAAACCAGAGATAAACTGTTGTAAGAAGGAACTGCTGGTTTAAACCGAAGATGGACACAAAATGCTGGAGTAACTCAGCGGGACAGGCAGCATCTCTGGATAGAAGGAATGGTTGACGTTTCAAGTCGAGGCCCTTCTTCAGACTAAACCAAGGATGACATGAAACTGAATGCTCAATATTTACGAATAAGGAGGACATCAGTCTATTGGCAATTGGCTCACTGGGAGTGTCCTGATGGTTGTCCCAGTAATCCATGCCTTTATGAGAAAGGGAATCGTTAGCATGGTTATGCAGGCTCTGTGTATTCCAATGTGAGAATTTGAAGAAAGGGTCATAGTTATAAACCTAGAGTTATGTGTTGGAATGAAAATTATTGACCCTACATGGCTAATAATATTTCAGGATTTGAAAAAGGAAATGTTAGGATTGGTCAGGGAACAGTAAATTTCATTCGCATAGCACCTTTTACAGAGTTACACACCTCAAGCAGTTAATGACACCAAGCGAGAAAGGATGGCATTATGAAAGTAAGTTAAGTCAATGAAAAAGCTACTGATTTGGGAATCTGAAAGCAAAACGGAAAGTGCTGTAAACTCGCAGGGATCTGTAGAAAGAGAAACAGAATTAATGTTTCAAGTCAAAGGCCTTTTGCCAGCATGGGGAAGGGGAGATAATAAATTAGTTTTAAAGTGCAGAGGGGTGAGAGATTATAGACAACAATTGTAGTCTGGCTCAGGAACAGATACTTCCCATCTGTTGTCAAACATGTAAATGGTCCTTACATAAACTAGGGTCCAGTCCCACTTTTCAGAACTGTGGAGGGTTCCGAAGAGTAGTGAATCTATGGAATTCATTGCCACAAATGGCTGTGGAGGCCAAGTCAATGGATATGTTTAAGGCGGAGATTGAAAGATTCTGGATTCGTAAAGGTGTCAGGGGTTAGGGGGAGAAGGCAGGAGAATGGGGTTGAGAGGGAAAGATAGATCAGCCGTGATTGAATGGCAGAGTAGACTTGATGGACCGAATGGCCTAATTCTGCACCTAGAACGTAAGACCTCATGAAATACCTCATTGCAAACATTGGAGTTTTTTCCTCTGGAACCATTATGCTCCAGCGCTGAGAAATTATATAGACACAAAAACCTGGAGTCACTCAGCGGGACAGGCAGCATCCCTGGAGAAAAGGAATGGGTGACGTTTCGGGTCGAGACCCTTCTTCAGACTGAGAAGTGATATTCTGCACTATAGACAATAGACAATAGACAATAGGTGCAGGAGTAGGCCATTCAGCCCTTCGAGCCAGCACCGCCATTCAATGCAATCATGGCTGATCACTCTCAATCAGTACCCCGTTCCTGCCTTCTCCCCATACCCCCTCACTCCGCTATCCTTAAGAGCTCTATCCAGCTCTCTCTTAAAAGCATCCAACGAACTGGCCTCCACTGCCTTCTGAGGCAGAGAATTCCACACCTTCACCACTCTCTGACTGAAAAAGTTCTTCCTCATCTCCGTTCTAAATGGCCTACCCCTTATTCTTAAACTGTGGCCCCTTGTTCTGGACTCCCCCAACATTGGGAACATGTTTCCTGCCTCTAATGTGTCCAATCCCCTAATTATCTTATATGTTTCAATAAGATTCCCCCTCATCCTTCTAAATTCCAGTGTATACAAGCCCAATCGCTCCAGCCTTTCAACATACGACAGTCCCGCCATTCCGGGAATTAACCTAGTGAACCTACGCTGCACGCCCTCCATAGCAAGAATATCCTTCCTCAAATTTGGAGACCAAAACTGCACACAGTACTCCAGGTGCGGTCTCACCAGGGCCCGGTACAACTGTAGAAGGACCTCTTTGCTCCTATACTCAACTCCTCTTGTTATGAAGGCCAACTTTCCATTGGCTTTCTTCACTGCCTACTGTACCTGCATGCTTCCTTTCATTGACTGATGCACTAGGACACCCAGATCTCGTTGAACTCCCCCTCCTCCTAACTTGACACCATTCAGATAATAATCTGCCTTTCTATTCTTACTTCCAAAGTGAATAACCTCACACTTATCTACATTAAACTGCATCTGCCATGTATCCGCCCACTCACACAACCTGTCCAAGTCACCCTGCAGCCTTATTGCATCTTCCTCACAATTCACACTACCCCCCAGCTTCGTATCATCTGTAAATTTGCTAATGGTACTTTTAATCCCTTCGTCTAAGTCATTAATGTATATCGTAAATAGCTGGGGTCCCGCACCGAACCTTGCGGTACCCCACTGGTCACTGCCTGCCATTCCGAAAGGGACCCATTTATCCCCACTCTTTGCTTTCTGTCTGTCAACCAATTTTCTATCCATGTCAGTACCCTACCCCCAATACCATGTGCCCTAATTTTGCCCACCAATCTCCTATGTGGGACCTTGTCGAAGGCTTTCTGAAAGTCGAGGTACACCACATCCACTGACTCTCCCCTGTCAATTTTCCTAGTTACATCCTCAAAAAATTCCAGTAGATTTGTCAAGCATGATTTCCCCTTCGTAAATCCATGCTGACTTGGAATGATCCTGTTACTGCTATCCAAATGCTCAGCAATTTCGTCTTTTATAATTGACTCCAGCATCTTCCCCACCACTGATGTCAGACTAACTGGTCTATAATTACCCGTTTTCTCTCTCCCTCCTTTCTTAAAAAGTGGGATAACATTTGCTATCCTCCAATCCACAGGAACTGATCCTGAATCTATAGAACATTGAAAAATGATCTCCAATGCTTTCACTATTTCTAGAGCCACCTCCTTAAGTACCCTGGGATGCAGACCATCAGGCCCTGGGGATTTATCAGCCTTCAGTCTACCCAAAACCATTTCCTGCCTAATGTGGATTTCCTTCAGTTCCTCCATCACCCTAGGTTCTCCGGCCCCTAGAACATTTGGGAGATTGTGTGTATCTTCCTCAGTGAAGACAGATCCAAAGTAATGGTTTAACTCGTCTGCCATTTCTTTGTTCCCCATAATAAATTCCCTTGCTTCTGTCTTCAAGGGACCCACATTTGCCTTGACTATTTTTTTCCTCTTCACGTACCTAAAAAAACTTTTGCTATCCTCCTTTATATTATTGGCTAGTTTACCCTCGTACCTCATCTTTTCTCCCCGTATTGCCTTTTTAGTTAACTTTTGTTGCTCTTTAAAAGAGTCCCAATCCTCTGTCTTCCCACTTTTCTTTGCTATGTTATACTTCCTCTCCTTAATTTTTATGCTGTCCCTGACTTCCCTTGTCAGCCACAGGTGTCTCTTACTCCCCTTAGAGTCTTTCCACCTCTTTGGTCACCTTTGCTAATTCCATTTCACATGGCTCAGATGTTCTCTTGACAATGGTCCCTGCTAAAGCACTTTAAGATCTTTTCCAAAGTCACACAAATGCAGGTTGTTGCTGCGATTTGCAAGTGTTGTGATGTCTGTCATGAGTTCACCTTGGTAACAAATCTCCCTCCCCAACCAACACAAATGGGGATTATGGATTTGCCATTGGGAATTTGCAACCCGCCCCACCCCCATCCGGGATGACCCGGGGCGATTCCATTTTGACTTTGATCACCAGTGCGTGAGGCGCCGTATGTTAATATCCCAGCGTCTATGTTTAGCAGGCAAGAAGGGGAAAAAAAAAGCAGAGTTTCAAGTATGCACGGCCCGAAGTTGGGGAGAGAAAAGTAACTACAAACTACAAGCCTAAAAGGGAAACGATAATTGGCTGGATTGGCAGTGTGAGGGCTGATTAACTCTGCAAGGAGTCGCGAAGATTTGATGGAAACTTAACATGTTGGGGGCATTAGTCTTTGTGCAGGAAGGAACTGCAGATGCTGGTTTAAACCGAAGATAGACACAAAAAGCTGGAGTCACTCAGCGGGACAGGCAGCATCTCTGGAGAGAAGGAATGGGTGAGGTTTCGGGTCGAGACCATTCTTCAGACCCCTGAAACGTCACCCATTCCTTCTCTCCAGAGATGCTGCCTGTCCCGCTGAGTGACTCCAGCTTTTTGTGTCTATCTTCGGACATTAGTTCCACTTCGTCACTTTACAGACTGGAATATAAACTGAAACACACACACACACCCACACACAGAACGACCTTACTATTCTGTTTTAACGCGTTTCCAGCGGCGTTCTTTAAACACAGCTCGTTCTGTTTTTATCTAATTGAGTTCCCACACTCCTGTGATTTACTGTTTTAGCGAACACTTGTCAGTGGAATTAACTGTGAAAACAAATGGCGGGGCGAGCCTCTTATCTACTGAAAGTGCGTCTTAATGAGAAAAATGCGTGTTTCGGTGGTGGGGGGGTGAGGGGGGACTGGGAGGATTGGTTTATTAATGCAAATCAGTTAAACGGGCTAAAGCGGTCCGAGCTACTCACTCAGTAGCTGTAGTCCAGAACTGTATTAATGGAGGGTATCCTTAAAATATAGTGTTCAGAACAAAAATCACGAGAGGAATGGGTCGGGAAGAGGCACGTTCACTTGCCCAGAGTATGGGAATCAGAGCACACAGATTTAAGGTGAGGGGGGAAAGATTTAATAGGAATCTAAGGGCTAACTTTTTCCACACAACGAGCTGCCGGAGGAAGTAGTTGAGGCAGGGACTGACGCAACGTTTGAGAAACACTTGGACAGGTACATGGATGGGAGAGAAGGAATGGGTGACGTTTCGGTTCGAGACCCTTCGTCAGAGCCGAAACGTCACCCATTCCTTCTCTCCAGAGATGCTGCCTGTCCCGCTGATTTTCTCCAGCTTCTTGTGTCCATCTACGGTTTAAACCAGCTTCCTTGCTCGTGGATAGGACATGTTTAGATGGATATACGCCAAACACAGGCAGGGGATGGAACATGTTGGCCAGTGTGGGCCAAGGGCCTGTTTTCACGCTGTATCTCTCGATGACTATCTATGACTCTGGGTCATAAAACTGGGTCTTTGGAGAAATAGAAAAGCATATAATACACATCCAGAACTGGGAGGGCGGTGGGTGCATGGAGCGTGCATATATACACGCACATATATATACACACACAAACATACAAACATATAATGCACACATATATACACGCACATATATACCCCTATATATACACACACAAACACACACACAAATATATACACACATACATATACACACATATAAATACACACACATATATACACCCACATATACACATATATATATACACACACACACACACACACATAAACACATATATGCGCACACACATACACATATACACACACACACATATACACGCACACCCATCCCTTCTCCCCTGAGATGCTGCCTGACCTGCTGAGTTACTCCAGCATTTTGTGAAATAAATACCTTCGATTTGTACCAGCATCTGCAGTTATTTTCTAACATGCACACACATATACACGCACACACGCACACACACAAACAATCCACGCTCTGTGTGAAAGTAAGTTTTCCCCATTCCACCCTTTAATCATTCAATCAATCAATTTAATTATTGGCTTCTTGGATTTTGACCATTCAAGTCTGAACCACGCCCCTCGTCGCTTTATGCACCTCGATGAGTTCTCTTCTTTCCCAAATAAACCGTTCCTCCTTTATCCAGTCTTTCCTCCAACCCTTCTTATCCAATCCTGGCAACAGAGATGCTGCCTGACCCCGCCGAGTTAGTCCAGCATTTTTATGTCGATCGTCGGTGGAAACCAGCATCTGCAGTTCCTTCCCCACACATGCTCACCACCCTGGTAGACATCTGCCCTCCTTGGCAGCGAAATCACTCACTTCCTGGAAGAAGGGTCTCGACCCGAAACGTCACCCATTCCTTCTCTCCCGAGATGCTGCCTGACCCGCTGAGTTACTCCAGCATTTTGTGTCCACCTTCGATTTAAACCAGCAGCCCCTTCCTGCACAGGGATGGTAATACGCTGTAATCGAACCCAAAAGACAAAGAGCGCTGGCGTTTCTCGGCGCCACCCCGACCATTAGCCGAAATGCCCCGAGGCTCGGGTGCACATTGAATGTCATTCTACTGTGCAGAACCGGGCCGAAATTAGTGGAGTGCTTCCCAAATCGGTGGGACTGAAACAGTTAACTTAAAGGCAAAGGCCGATTTCTACCCGGCACTACATCAATTTCCAATCTCAGTTAGTGTCAACTTCGTTACTTTTCTTTGCATATCTTTCATTCATTTGTTCTACCTCTCTCTCTCTCTCTCTCTCTCTCTCTCTCTCTCTCTCTCTCTCTCTCTCTCTCTCTCTCTCTCTCTCTCTCTCTCTCTCTCTCTCTCTCTCTCCCTCTCTCTCCCTCTCTCCCTCTCTATCTATATATATATATATGTATACACACACACACACGCACGCGCACACACACACACACACACACACGCATATCACCGTCTATATCTCTCGTTTCCGTTTCCCCTGACTCTCAGTCTGAAGAAGGGTCTCGACCCGAAATGTCACCCATTCCTTTTCTCCACAGATGCTGCCTGTCCCGCTGAGTTACTCCAGTTTTTTTTGGTCCAACCTCAGTTAAAGTGACTTCTATGCAGCGAAGTCGCCTCAGTGTTTCGTACATCTCTCTAAGTAGTTTTAGCGTCATGATGCAATACAGCATGAAAACAGGCCCTGCGGCCCTACTTGTTCATGCCAACCAAGAAGCTAGTCCGATTTACCAACATTCTCCCTCATCAGTTAGGGTACTGTGTGTTGAAGTTCGGATCTCTGCTCGGGTATTTCTTCCATTTAAGGCCGCCCGTTGCAATTTTATCCTTTTTTCATATTGCTGTGGTAGTATCTCTAGAGGTGGCTTTAGTTTTACTTTCAGAGATACAGCGTGGAAACGGGCCCTTCGGCCCACCGAGTCCATGCTGACGAGCGATCACCCGTTCACCACCAGTTCTGTTATCCCACTTTCTCACCCACTCCCTGCACACCCGGGACAATTTACAGAGGTCAAATCAACCGATAAATCCGCAAGTCTTTGCGGCGTGAGAGGAAACCGGAGCACCGGGAGGAAACCCACGCGATCACAGGGTGAACGAGCAAACTCCACGCAGACAGCACCCGTGGTCAATCGACAATAGACAATAGGTGCAGGAGGAGGCCATTCGGCCCTTCGAGCCCGCACCACCATTCAATGTGATCATGGCTGATCATTCTCAATCAGTACCCCATTCCTGCCTTCTCCCCATACCCCCTGACTCCGCTATCCTTAAGATCTCTATCTAGCTCTCTCGTGAAAGCATTCAGAGAATTGGCCTACACTGCCTTCTGAGGCAGAGAATTCCACAGGTTTACATGGGCAAACGAATAATTCGAGGTACCCAGCAGGTCGAACAATATCTGTGGAGGCAAAATAATATGTCATAAATTTATACGTTCATAGGTCATTGGAACCGAAGTATGCCGTTCGGCCCATCGAGTCTTCTCCGCCATTCAATCGTGGCTGATCTATCTTTCCCTCTCGACCCCATTCTCCTGCCTTCTCCCCATAACCCCTGACACCCGTACTAATCAAGAATCTATCGATCACCACCTTAAAAATATCCAAATGACTTGGCCCCCACGGCGTTATGTGGCAATGAATTCCACAGACTCACCACCCTCAAACTAAAGAATTTCCTCCTCATCTCCTTGCTAAAGATACATCCTTTTTGTTCTGAGGCCACGACCTCTGGTTCTAGACTCTCCCGCCAGTGGAAGCATCATCCCCACATCCATGGACAATCGGAGTTTCAGATGGAGAACCTGCAAGAGGATTGATTTGTCCAAATAATACTTCGCCGGTGAAGGAAGACACGTTTTACTGAATATTTAACGCACGTTGGACTGACATGCAACTTAAACTGGGGCCGTTCGCTCCACGAGTCGGCGGTTTCAGTGAATGTGAAACTAATAATGATAATTCCTTTCTGAAAGTTGGGAATATCCTTCAGGGTAGACAGTCAGAACCTCGATACCAGGCTGGAGTTGGCAAGGACTAGAGAGAGGGCATAGCTTTAATGTGGTTCAACTTGACATGTTTTCCATGGAAGGACGGCAGCTGAGGGGAGACCTGAGAGAAGTCAGATAATGTCATGAGAGGCACAGATAGGGTGGTTATTAAAACCCTCCCTCCAGGGTGGAAATGTAGACTGGAGGGCACAGCTTTAAGGCGAGGGGGGGGAGTGAGGGTGGACTAAATTTAAAGCAGATGTGTAGGACTTTTTTTTTTTTAACACAGATGGTGGTGCGTGCCTGGAACGTGCTGCCAGGGGTGGTATTGGAAGCAGATACGATAGTGGCGATTAGGAGACGTTTGAACAGTCATATGGATACGTAGGTTATTCTGGGCATGGGTCATATGCGGGCAAAGGAGACTAGTTTAATTTGGCATCGGGGTTGGCACCGAGATTGTGGGCCGATTGTGGGCCGAAGGGCCTGTTCCTGAGCTGCACTCATAGAGTCGTGGCGTCATAGAGCGATACATTGTGGAAACAGGCCCTTCGGCCCAACTTGCCCACCCCGGCCAACATGTCCCAGGTACACTTGCCCCACCTGCCCGCGTTTGGTCCATATCCCTCCAAACCTGTCGTATCCATGTACCTGTCTCGCTGTTTCTTAAATGCTGGGATAGTCCCTGCCTCAACTACCTCCTCTGGCAGCTCGTTCCATACACCCACCACCCTTTGTGTGAAAAAAAGTCACCCCTCAGATTCCTATTAAATCTTTTCCCCGTCACCTTAAACCTATGTCCTGTGGTCCTCGATTCCCCTACCCCGGGCAAAAGACTCTTGTGCATCTATCTATCTACCCGACCTATTCCTCTCATGACTGTACTGTGCTGTGTTCTACGTTCGCAACGCTGTAAACCCCTTCCCGGAGCGAGTCGCTGCCTCACAGTGACCCCCACGTGAATGTATCAAGCCAAGATAAGCGAAATGTGAACACAACCAATGTAAACACAGCGGGCCCACTCCCTGCTGGTGAAAGCGAGGGGGAGTGCGGACAGATAGGACAGGAGCTTCTATGAGTACACCAATCGATCACTGGAATTCTTAATCAACCTAATTGTTATAGTGTTTCCATATGGACTGCCTTGCACCACGGGGGAGTCCATACGGAACTTTCCTTTGGCGTTGGAGATATTAAACTGCTGCATTAGAATAATGATGGAATGCCCTTTATCTTTAAGGCTGCGGTTATACTGATCACTTGAGCTGTGGGATTAAGGATTTCCACAATGTAGCAAACAGCTTGCCTAGATAAATCTCTTTTTTTCCCCCCTCAAAAAAAACGTATTTATTTCAGGTTTTTTTTAAAGCGGGAAGCGTTGTGTGAAATTAGCAAAACAGAACTGGGAAAGTTTTTAATCTTTCCTCGATTTCAATACCAAGAAAATTGCGGATTTAGTGGCTAAAAATAAAGAGCGTTCTTGTAGTTTTGTTTACTTGATTTCGACGGGTCGATTTAAATATTGCAACATTCCTCCGACGGGGAACTGTGACCAAAGTTAAATGTGGAATAATGTAATTTGATCGTACCCTCTGTTGCATTCATCCTGGGAAATCCTCTTAAGAGGCCTGGGATCACAAATGGGCTCGGTAAAAAACTTTGTCGAGGGTTCCTTGCGTCGGTCGGCTGCTTTGGTCGAGCCAAAGAAAAGCTTTAAACGCATAAATTAGAAAGAGTTACCACGTTGCATTCAGCAAAAATCTAAAAAAACAATCATAGGTAGCTGTTAAAGGAGTTTCATAAATTAAAGCTTCTCCCCTATAGCCATCAGGCTATTAAACACGACAACCTCTATTAAGCTCTGAACATAGGCTATTATTGTTATTATTGCACTATTGTTGTCTGTTTTTATGTATATATATATATACACCCACATACACACACACACACACACACACACATATATATATATACATACTCACACATATATATATACATACTCACACATATACTCACACACACACACACACACACATACATATATATATGTATATATATATATATATATATATGCATGTGAGTGTGTGTGTGTGTGTGTGTGTGTGAGTATGTGTATATAAAAATATATATACACACACTGAACTTTTTTCCCCGTTTATTATATTGTTTACAGTGTACTGTGTTTACATATTCTGTGGTGCTGCTGCAAGTAAGAATTTCATTGATCTATCTGGGACTTATGACAGTAAAACTCTCTTGGCTCTTGATAATCAACACGTACATCATCTCGATGCCTTAAAATCAATTGCTTTAAGGAGTACATTAAGAAGGAAGGAGAAGTAGAAATGCCGTTTGAGGGAATTTCAGGGTATAGGGGTTTGGCAGCTGAACACACACACACACACACACACACACACACACACACACACACACACACACACACACACACACTCTCTCTCTCTCTCTCTCTCTCACACACACACACACACACACACACACACTCTCTCTCTCTCTCTCTCTCTCTCACACACACACACACTCTCTCTCTCTCTCTCTCACATTTTCACACACACACACACACACACACACACACACACACTCTCTCTCTCACACACATTCACACACACACACACACTCTCTCTCTCTCTCTCTCTCTCTCTCTCTCTCTCACATTTTCACACACACACACACACACACACACACACACACACACACACACACACACACATTCACCAATAGTTAAAACATGAAAGCATAGGAAAGGGGACAGTTCTGTACTGGGATAATATGGCTATCTGGGTCAGGGGAGATTACAGGGACAGGGAAGTGTGAATCCACAGAGAGAAATCCATGGAAAAATAAAGAGAATTTTAGAAACTTGATGTAATTAACTGAGGTTCTTTGCCAGGGGTGTGTTTGTGTAAAACAGTGTTGGCAACATTTTGGATGATGTCAAGGTTTGATTATCGCAGGACATAGATGTGTAGAATTTGGCAGATCTTAACAAATGTATGAATAAATGGTCCCAGGAGCAGGTGAATGTCAGATCTGGCAGGACAGTGAACAGAAAGCCCTGTCTGAGGGATGAAATGAACATCGAACATGGAACAGCGGAGCAGAGGAGCCACAAGGGGCCACAGTTTAAGAATAAGGGGTAGGCCATTTAGAACTGAGATGAGGAAAAACTTTTTCAGTCAGACAGTTGTGAATCTGTGGAATTCTCTGCCTCAGAAGGCAGTGGAGACCAATTCTCTGAATGCATTCAAGAGAGAGCTAGATAGAGCTCTTAAGGATAGCGGAGTAAGGGGATATGGGGAGAAGGCAGGAATGGGGTACTGATTGAGAATGATCAGCCATGATCACATTGAATGGCGGTGCTGGCTCAAAGCGCCGAATGGCCTCCTCCTGCACCTATTGTCTATTGTCTATTGTCCTTCGGCCCACAATGTCCGTAGTGAACATGATGCCATAATAAATATGAATATCTGGCGAGAAATATGATTCCAATGTTTTTAGCCGTCTGGTTCAGTTTCACAAAGTTATCAGGCTAGAGTGGGGGGTTGGGTAAAATCAATTTTACTTTGGCAGAGCCTTCAATCATTGACTTTGGCCTTCCCCTTTTCTCAGTCTGATGTAATTTTTACTCACCCAGTGCTGAATGATGGATATGTAGTTTAGAGTGGAGGGGTTGAGGAAGCCAATGATGACATAAAACAGGGTTTGACAGAGGCTGCCTCCAGTACATTGTATCTGGGTAGGAGTGAGCCAAGGATGGATTGAAAGTAATTGAACAAAAGATGACATATTGCTGGTGATTCTCTGGCTAGGACTGGTGGACAAGACTGGAACCTGATTAATGATGGGTCACCCAGATGTGTTGTCCAGTGAGTTGTTGGGGCTGTTATCAACCATGGAATAGGCTGGAGAAACATCAAGAAGGAATCGTCTGCCTCTCTCAAACTGGCATTTGCTGGTGCCGGGTCTTTGATAGGAGATATTTTGTTAGTGAACCAGGAATGGGTTGTGGGGAGAAGGCAGGAAAATGGGATTAGGAGGCAGAGATCAGCCACGATTCAATGGCGGAGTAGACACGATGGGCCGAACTTGTGATTCTACTCCGATAACTTGTGAACGTGAACTTGTGAATATAAACCTGATTAAAGAGATGGGCTATGGATAGGGAGTTGACTACATAGAGTCATAGAGAGTCACGGAGTCATTCAGTATGCAAACAGGGCATCCAATCCAATTTGCCTACATTGGCCAACATGTCCCAGCTACATTAGTCCCACCAGCTACATTAGTCCCACATTAGTCCCACCTGCCCATATCCTTCCAAACCTGTCCTATCCATGTACCTGTTTAACTGTTTCTTAACCATTGCATTTGTCCAGGCCTCAATTGCCACCTCTGGCAGCTCGGTCTGTACAACCACCAACCATTGTGTGAAAATGTTACCCCTCAGATTCCTATTAGTTTTTTCCCGCTTAAATCTATGTCCTCTGGTCCTCGATTCCCCTACTCTGGGCAAGAGACATGTTCAATGGTTAGAGATGGGGTGATAGTCCACGAGAGTGAAGCGTTTGTGGGGAGGGATAGAAGCAAACATGGTGGGAACACAAGCAGAGAGCTCCATCAACTACATGGGAACTAGAAAAGAGTTTCAGGAGATCAATGGTTTAGGGAAGCAGAAAAAAGGGCTATGAGTAGAAAGGAAATGCAGATGCTGGTTTATACCAAAGATAGAGCTGGAGTAACTCAGCGGGTTAGACAGCATCTCTGGAGAAAAAGGAAGGGTCCAGACCCAAAAAGTCACTTATCCTTTTTTTTCCAGAGATGCTGCCTGACCTGCTGAGTTACTCCAGCACTTTGTGTCTGTCAAATGGTCTTATGAACCAGGCGTATTGAGAGGGAGCGTCTAATTACACATTAAACTATAAATGTATCTACATAGCAGAACTGAGTAAGAACTAACATAATATGTTGAGATTTCTCCATATACTCAACCAGGAGCTATTGTTACAAAACTAAAAAGAAAGACGATTTTGAGTTGAGAAGGTTGATTACTGTTCCTAGAAAACTTTCGGATTTTTGTTTGGTTGCAGAACATGCTTAGGTAGGTAAGATAAAAAATAAATTCAACTTATTTTGTTCAATTGCCTCCTAAATATCACGGACAATTAGAAACTTAAAAGTAAGTACAGAATTCATTCAGAATGTCGAACAATTTCACAATTCTGATTTTAGGAAGAGACTGAGCAAATTCCTCCCGGAATCAATGAATAGCCGTTGAACTATAATTGTTTTATACATCATAGTGTATGACTACCTGACCTGATCAGTCTGAAGAAGGGTCTCGTCCCGAAACGTCACCCATTCCTTCTCTCCCGAGATGCTGCCTGACCCGCTGAGTTACTCCAGCATTTTGTGAATAAATCGATTTGCATCTGCAGTTATTTTCTTATACTCTTTGACTACCTGACCAGTGGTTTAAACAAACTGTCACCGCCTAGCTAGTTCTTTTTATCCAGTTGCGACTGGAATATATATTTTAGTGATACAGTGAATTTTAGCCCACAGATTCGGAGGAAGCAGGCAGGATCTGACACTCGCCTCCACTAGTTTTGTTTTGTTCGCCCACAGAGTATCGGCGAGGAGGCAATGCCGCGAACCCGGTCAGAATAGAAGGTTATTAAGATGTGATCAGAAGAGCAGAGTTTTTGCCAATTCAATAATTAAATCAATATTGGTGACGGACAACCCCGAATTTAACCCATGTTATTCACGGGGGGAACGACAACAATAAAAAAACATGTTCTAAAATAAGAGAATAAACAGCAATAAACAGCTAACGAATTAAGAGTTGTCGCAAAAATAGGGTCGAGATAAATGAAAATAAACAACAGATGTGATTATTTTGACTGAGAATTTCAGTGAAATGTTAGTGTTGGAATTATGGTCGACTCCGACCAACGTGAAACTTCTGGACGATTAATATAAATATTTTTGGAATAATTCGTCCTCATGCAAACACGGTCCCACAATTGTTTTGTTTTTCTTTCAATGTTTCGCCGATTATTGATCTCCACTTTCCCGTTAAGTGTGTGTTTTTTAGATTCGAGTTGAGAGTGTTTTTTTTAGATTTGATTAGACTAGGCTGTTGCTCACACCGAAAACTCTTCGGGTTTAGTTAGAAGGGAAATCGCTATTATTTCTGAGCTGGCTTGACACAGTCCTACGCTGATTCTCCCAACCTCAACCGATGTTGGTGCAAACACAAAGAAACACCCGCCGACATGGAAGCTCGGGCGCGCCCATGATATAATCCAGAATTGCCTCCCTTCACATCTGCTCTTTTTAATTGGAATCCTCCCGCAACTAACAGGACAAAAGTTTTTTCTTTAAATTCAAGAATATATTTTCCAAAACTTGTTCCTGCACCCAAAACGGACTGATTTTACTTAACGTAAAGTTAAAATCCTACAACAATCTAACAACCGGAGAACATTTGCAGTCTATTTTGAGTTGAAACTGATTCCGTGGGAGGAGATTCTGCATTAATTGTCCGTGTTTTTGATTTATAGACTCGCTGTGTAGATTTTTAAAAGTTTATCACGTTTTTAAAAATATTTTCTGATACGTTTTGCACGAATCCGCGATATTACAAGCTGTGAATGTCGTATCAGGCCAAAAAAACCCGCGATCAAAGCAATTTCTTACAGGCGTCTCTACAGATGGGATTTGTATTAAATCCTTTTCACAATTTGGATACATTCACGCGATCACCGTCTCTCGCTTTACTTCGCCGGATCTTTAGGTATTTTTGGGAAACAAACGCCAAACACCTCTGAAATATAATTCATTCTCAATTTGCGGATTAATTTACTCTCAAAACCGCAGTTTGCCCAATGTTAGATTATATCAAAATTCACAACCCTTTTGTTTTTCTCAGAGACCTCGACCCCAGAATAAAAACGGAAAGAAAATAAAACTACTAATCGGCAATGATGGGGTGGGGGAGAATATTCAAGTGTCTGCGGAGCTTCGTGTTGGTAAAAGAACAGAGCTTCGTGTTGGTAAAAGAACAGAGCTTTGTGTTGGTAAAAGGACAGGGCAGTCTGGATCATTCCAATCACGCCATTTACCAAATCATCAATTGTCGATTTCTCCTGCAAAACAAAAAGTCCGTTTATTTATTTTTCACTAAGGTCCTACTACAGCGGTCTGCAATTTTGCCGCGAAGTGTTTGACCGCGTTGTGCGCGTTTAAACTGCAGTTCTAAGTGCAGAAAGAAGGGTAACAAAAGAGCCGGTCGCCGGCCTGAGCGCTGGAAACATGGCGACCGCAGAATCAGATAGAGGTACACAAAGGCCAGAGTGAGCGGCAGCGCACTAAATCTCACGCAAACACCCCCCGAGTGTGTTGGATACCACCACTGACCAAAAATCCCCCGAGAAAACCCCGTGTGCTCGTAGTGCTCGATCCCATTGTGGTTTGTAAAATGTAGCTGAAAACTAGTTCAGCTAACAAGAGGGATTAAGCGAATATTTCTCGGCATTGCTCTCTCTCTCTCTCTCTCTCTCTCTTCTCTCTGTCTCTCTCTCTCTCTCTCTCTCTCTCTCTCTCTCTCTCTCTCACACACACACACACGCACGCACGCACACACACACGCACGCACACACACACACACACAATTCCAAAATAATATTTGGTGCACGTATGCGCATTTATACATTTTTATTTCTCCCCTAAAGCCCGAGATTCATTTTAACAAACCGTGCACAAACGGCATGGAGTTGGGAATGACTATAATGGACACGGTTTGAAATGTAGGGGCATGACCACTTGGGTTCACGTTTGATGTTATTGAAGGGAGAGGGGTTTCGGAAATAACATCGCCCCCGCTTGGATTTCGGCCAAATGAGAGCGATCCCTGATCGACCAGGATTCACTAAACATGCAGCAGGTCGCGGGGAAGGAGCGCGTCTCCATCGCCGGCACAACCGAGACACAATCCGAAGTGTGCCGTCAGCCTCGACATTGGCATCGTGGAAATATGCAACTATCCAGCCGCCGGAGATTTCATAATCCCCGCGGATTACCGGTCACTACGGTGTGATTTCCCTGGAATTATGTTTTTTTTAAGTGCATTTGCAATATATATATATAATATGTAACATATATATATAACATATATAACATGTAACAACAGGGGATGAAAGAAAATAAAATCTGGTACGGTGACATTTTATTGTGAGATATCTCTCTGAATTGGTGGCAACCTAATTCATAAATAAAACCCTAACTAGTCGCCATCCGCGAACCATATGAACTCTGTATCATTAACCTGTCTCCTATTGAGAATATTGAAATAAATCCACACACTGAGAAGATACAAACGATTCACAAATCTGCGTTATTCACATAACGCGGGTTGATCAGTAATGGTCAGTGTGATCAGTCTGAAGAAGGGTCTCGACCCGAAACGCCACCCATTCCTTCTCTCCAGAGATGCTGCCTGACCCGCTGAGTTACTCCAGCATTTTGTGTCTACCATTGATCAGTAAAGATATGTGTGTTAAGGCCATGGTAGTTTCTGGAGGAGCGCGCTGTATCTCCCCATTGATACACGCCGAGGCACCTATTTTGGATATGCTGGAGAATCCAGTATCTGTAGTTTCTTCCTGCACGCATATGCGCGAACAGGTTTAAAGTGAGAAACCGGCGCCAATGTGTGAAGTGTGTGAACTAACCGAGATTGCTCCAGAATTGACAGACTTGGTGAATCAGATATAAATGATGCTGTCAGCGTGTTGGGTCTGATCAGAAAGATAAAGGAACTGTTTCTAATTCATATGTTGTCGTGATTCTCTTTGGTAATGGCTTTAAAAAAATCTTAACCACACACACACAGAGACACACACACACACACACACACACACACACACACACACACACACACACACAGACACACACACACACACACACACACACACACACACACACACACTCACACAGACACACACACACACTCACACACACACACACACACACACACACTCACACAGACACACACACACACACACACACACACACACACACACACACACACACACACACACACACACACACACACACACACACACACTCACACAGACACACACACACACACACACCCAAGTCAATTAATATTTTTAAGGCAGATATAGATTTTTAATTAGTACGGGAGTCAGGGGTTTATGGGGAGAAGGCAGGAGAATAGTGTCGACAGGGAAAGATAGATCAGCAAAGAATGAATGGCGGAGTAGACGTGATGGGCCGAATGGCTTAATTCTGCTCCTATCACTTATGAACATACGCACACCCACACAAACACGCACACATACACAGACACATATACATGCGCACGCACCCACCCACACACACACACACAAACACAATAGACACACACAAATACACACAAACACAGACAGACAGACACACACGCACACACACATTTACACATACACACGCACACACACATTTATACACACACAAACACACATACACACACATACACGCACATACACGCATACACACACATTTAGATTTATACACACGCACACACACATGATCACATTGAATGGTGGAGCTGGCTCGAAGGGCCGAATGGCCTCCTCCTGCACCTATTGTCTATTTACACACGCACACACACTCACAGACACATAGACACACACACACACCCACACCATCACGCGGACGCAGACGCGATTATACAATGGACACAAAAATAAAATCATAAATCACGCCTGATAACAGCACATGCAAAACTCACAAACTACAAACACCGAGACCGACACAAACATTCAACTTAATGCGTTTTCTTAATGTGGAAAAAAGGTGCCACCGCTTGGCAGGCTGCATCCAAATTATGAATTAAGCTTAATTGTGGATTATTTAGAATGAAATCCAAAAGACTGAAAAAAACACAGCATTTATCCCACGAAGAAACATGCAATATAATCATTAAAAACCCAAAATGATTGAATTATGAATCCGTTGAAAGGTTGCATAGTCAGGCGAAATTCAACATGTTGCAGAGAGACAACTAGTTAATTCAAAAAAGTAGTCGTGTGGGAGACACCTGCACCTGTCTTCAGTGGCCAAAAATTGCTGTATCTTTTGTAATTAAAATTAGATTTATATCCGAGATGAAAGTGCCAGAAAACTATTTGTAATTTTGCCGGAGAGAAATTATGTCTGGCGGTGGCGAAAGTTTTGCAAGTCGAGACGCAAAAAAAATACTGCAATCTTGATTTCCAAGAATAATCTGGTCTTGCATCTGAAACGCTGCCTCCTCGCAGATGCTGCCTGCCTTGCGGAGTATTTCGACGTGCTCTGTTTTAGTTTCAGCATTCTGGCATCTGCGGTTTTTTATTTGCTTTCTCCACCCCATTTATAACTCAGTTTCTCAGTTGTCAGTCTGGAGCCCGCGTGGTTGTGAATTGGCAGCTTTTGTGTTTAAAAGCAACCAGACAAAGTGGACCCGTTTGGCCCAAATCTCTCCTGCATTGGTGCAGCACCTCTCCTCCCCCCTCCCCCCTCCCCCTCCCCCTCCCCCTACCCCCTCCCCCTACCCCCTCCCCTCTCCCCCTCCCTCCTCCCCTCCCTCCCTCCTCCCCTCCCCACCCCCCTCCATCCTCCTCCAACCACCCTCCCTCTTCCCCCTCTTCCCCTCCCCCCCACTCCATCTCCCACAACCCCCCTTATCCTCCCCCCTCCCTCCCCCTCCCTCCCTAGCAGATAGATATAAACTTTAAAATGTGAATAACTTTTAAAAAGGAACACCGATTTCAATGAAACTGCTTCCATTAGCACCAAAGGGACGACGGTGAGTAAGGTGGGCCTAAAATTGTCGCGCTATCGTGTACCGTTTTGGCTGTAGTTCAGGAACAAACAAACAAGAGCTTTAGTATATAGATTGTGACAACCTACATCGCAGTAAAGTGTCAATATGATTCTGATCGTGTCACGTTTGATGGGAAACCCACGCATTATGAATTTCACGACACCTGTGAAATTATTGCAAATATACAAACATCAGTCAGAACTAATTTCATTTTTGATCGAGTTGTTCGTAAACCCATCAGTTACAGGAGCAGAATTAGGCCATTAAGCCCATCAAGTCTACTCCGCCATTCATTCTTGGCTGATCTATCTTTCCCTCTTAACCCCATTCTCCTGCCTTCCCCCCATAACCCCTGACACCATTACAATTTAAAAATCTAAAGAGGAGTTGTCACTTCTAAACTATTGTTTTGCCATCATTGTTAGTAGATTCGAGATCCAAGTCAATGGATATTTTTACGGTGGGGATTGATAGATTCTTGATTAGTACGGATGTCAGGGGTTATGGGGAGAAGGCAGGAGAATGGAGTTGAGAGGGAAAGATAGATCAGCCATGATTGAATGGTGGAGTTGACTTGATGGGCCGAATAGCCTCATTTTTCTCCTACAATCTATGAAGATAGGAATAGGAATACTTTATTGTCACATGTGACTAGGTACAGTGAGATTATTTGCTTGCATTTACAATGTATACAAGGGACTGCAGATGTCGTAATATTGAGCAGAACACAAAGAGCCGAAGGAACTCAACCGGTCAGGCAGCACTTACGGAGGGAAAATAGCTAGGTGAAATTTGGAGTGTGGACTCTTATTTAGAACATAGAACAGTACAGCACCAGAACAGGCCCTTTGGCCTACAATGTCTGTGCCACGCATGATGCCAAGATCATCTCTTATCTGCCTGGACATTCTCCCTATCACTCCAATTCCCGCATATCCACATGCCCATCCAAAAGTCTTTTAAATGCCACTAAGGACATGTTTCCATTAACAGTCCTGACAGCATGTGCCAGGCTCCCATCACCCTCTTTGTAAAAATCCTGCTCCACACATTTGCTTTAAACTTTGCCCTTCTCACCTTCAGGCTCTGCCTTCTGGTATTTGATTTTTTCCATCCTGAGAAAAAGATACTGACTGACCAGCCTCTCCCAATAGCTGAGACCTCCTAATCTAGGCATCATTCTGGTAAACCTCCTCTGCACCCTTTCAAAAGCCTCCACATCCTTTCTGTAATGGGGTGACCAGAGCAGCTTTAAATACCTGGGAGTCCACATCACAGAGGATCTGACATGGACAACACACATTGCCGCACTGGTAAGTAAGGCCTTTACCACGTCAGGCAGTTGAGGAAATTTAGAGTCTCTCTGAGTATCCTTCAGTGCTTCTACTCTGGGGCTGTAGAGAGCATACTGTATTAATTTATTTTTTGTGTTAACATTTTTTTTTTCTATTGTGTTTTGTAGTTTTTAGCACAATCCGCAGGAGTTGCCACTTTCATTTCACTGCACATCATGTATATGTATGTGACAAATAAACTTGACTTGACTTGAACTGTACTTAATAATCCAAATGCGGCCTAACCAAAGTCCTATAAAGCTGCATCATGACTTCCTGACTCTTGTACTCAATTCCCCAAACTGTGAAAGCAAGCATACCGTACGCGTTTTTGTGCTGCTGCCTTCAGGGAATGAAGGACTCGGACCTCAGGGTCGCTCTGTACATCAATGCTGTTAAGGATCATGCCATGAATTGTATGTTTTTGTCTTGCATTTGACCTCTCAAAGAGCCGCACCTCACTCATGCTCGGATTAAACTACATCTGCCATTCTCCTGCCCATTTCTGCAGCTGACCCGTATCCTGTTGTATCCTGTGACTCCAGCACACTTGGTGTCATCTGCAAACTTACTCACCAACCCAATACATTTACATCCAAGTCATTTATATATATGCATATCACAAACAGCAGCGTTCCCCGCACAGATCCCATGGAACAACCGGTCACAGATCTCTCACCTAAATATTGTCCTTCCAGCACCACCAAGATTGACAAAATTGGCGGAATTTTAATTTGATAATTGTTTTGTTTGTAAACTGCCAATACACGCAGCTTTTGATTTGATCGCGTTACTACTTTGTATGTTTGTTTTCGTTTTGGAATAAAGTATTTGGAAAAAGAAATGACCCTGTCTTCTATCAGTAAGCCAGTTCTGAAAACATATGACCAAGTCAGTATTAATATCCATGCATTTTTTTCTTCTGGATCAGCCTACCGTATAGGACTTTATCCAATGCTTTAGCAAAATCCACGTGGACAACTTCCACAGCCTTCACCTCCTCAAAAAAACTCGAACACGTTAGCAAGACATGGCCTGCCATGTACAAAGTCATGCTGACTGTCCCTAAGTAACCTGTTCTCTTCCAAATGGGAGTAAATCAAATCCCGAAAACTCCTCTCCAATAGGTTTCCCATCTCGGATGTGAGGCTCACCGGCCTATCATTCCCTGGATTCTCTCTGCTTCCTTTTTTAAAAAAAATTATTTCTTTATTTACTTATTTATTTTTTACAATAGGTGCAGGAGGAGGCCATTCGGCCCTTCGAGCCAGCACCGCCATTCAATGTGGTCATGGCTGATCATTCTCAATCAGTACCCCGTTCCTGCCTTCTCCCCGTACCCCCTGACTCCGCTATCCTTAAGAGCTCTATCTAGCTCTCTCTTGAATGCATTCAGAGAATTGGCCTCCACTGCCTTCTGAGGTAGAGAATTCCACAGATTTACAACTCTCTGACTGAAAAAGTTTTTCCTCATCTCAGTTCTAAATGGCCTACCCCTTATTCTTAAACAGTGGCCCCTTGTCCTGGACTCCCCCAACTCCCCCTTTCTTAAATAAAGGAATAGCGTTAGCTATTCTCAAGTTCTCCGGCGCTTTGCCTGTGGCTACTGAAGATGCAAAGATCTTCGTCAAGGCTCATATAATCTCCTTGCTTGCCTCTCTCAATAACCTGGGATCAACGCTTCCACGTCCTGGGCATTTAGCTCTTTTGGAGCCTCAACACCTCCTCCTTCTCAAAACTGCTCCTGTGTGTGAGTATTCTCCACACTGATCTTACTGTTCTCCATGTCCTTCTCCTTGCTGAAAACAGATGGAAAGTATTTGCTTCGTACCTCACCTACATCCACAGACTCCAAGTACAAATCCCCTCCTTTACCCTGGCTCCCAGTTTAACCTTTTGTTTTCAATATTGTTATGAAAAGCACTTTGGGATTTTCTTTCATCTGACTTGCCAAAGCCATTTTGTGGCCCCTTTTGGCCCTTCTAATCACCCACTTGAGTTCATTTCTCCTTTCTTTATATTCCTGAATTATAGTTCCATTTCTAAAACATTGCATATGTTTGTTTTTATTTGACTAAATTTACGACCGCTTTGTTCATCCAAGGTTCCCTTACGTTGCAATTCTTATCTCTCCTCCCAACTGAACATGCCTGTTCTTAACATCGATCAACTGGTCTTTAAACAACTCCCACATGTCAGATGTGGATGTACTCACTAACAATTGCTCGCAGTGTACCCTCCCGAGCACCTGCTAATAACACTGTAATTTGCCTTACACCAACTGAGCACCTTTCTGCAAGGTCCAGCCTTCTCACTATTCAAAAGAATTTTGAAACTTTGTTTGAAAATTGTTGCAATCTCAATCACCAAATTGCTCTTCGACTGAAACACCAGTCACCTGGGTAGTATAAGAAAATAACTGCAGATGCTGGTACAAATCGAAGGTATTTATTTCACAAAATGCTGGAGTAACTCAGCAGGTCAGGCAGCATCTCGGGAGAGAAGGAATGGGTGACGTTTTGGGTCGAGACCCTTCTTCAGACTGATGTCAGGGGGGGCGGGACAAAGGAAGGATATAGGTGGTGACAGGAACATAGAGGGAGATCTGGGAAGGGGAAGGGAAGAGAGGGACAGAGGAACTATCTAAAGTTGGAGAAGTCGATGTTCATACCACTGGGCTGCAAGCTGCCCAGGCGAAATATGAGGTGCTGTTCCTCCAATTTCCAGTGGGCCTCACTATGGCACTGGAGGAGGCCCATGACAGAGAGGTCAGACTGGGAGTGGGAGGGGGAGTTGAAGTGCTCAGCCACCGGGAGATCAGTTTGGTCAATGCGGACCGAGGAGGAAGGTAAGAGAAAGAACGTGTCTGTTGCCCCCCAGCCCCAGGAGACCGTGAGCGGCACAACGGCCAATGGGCCCCTGCCCCAGGAGACCGTGAGCGGCACAACGGCCAATGGGCCCCTGCCCCAGGAGACCGTGAGCGGCACAACGGCCAATGGGCCCCTGCTCCGGGAGACCGTGAGCGGCACAACGGCCAATGGGCCCCTGCTCCGGGAGACCGGGAGCGGCACAATGGCCAATGGGCACCAGCTCCGGGAGACCGGGAGCAGTGCAGTGGCCAATGGGCCCCAGCTCCGGGAGACCGGGAGCAGTGCAGTGGCCAATGGGCCCCAGCTCCAGGACACTGGGAGCAGCGCAGTGGCTTCGCCAGAAAATACACCCTGTGCTGAGGAAGCCACCAACCTGTACCACTACCTGTGCGACAAAAATGTGCAGGAACTCAGCCAGATGATTGGCATGCGGGAGGATCGCCTGGGACACTAAAGGACAATGGAGCTGAAACTGGCATCCTTAAACGTGCGCAGTGTGAAGAGCACTGTGCGATGTGTATCCGCCTTGCAGTACCTGGCCAAGGTAAAGGCGGATGTGACTTTTTTACAGGAGTGCGGGCTGCCACACCTTCGCTGCTATCGGAGGTGGTCGCGATGGTGGCCCCACGGACTGTCTGTATGGTCGGGGGGAAATGATTGTCGTGCGTCCGGTCTGGGGATCTTGCTGCGGGGAGGGGGCTTCACCATCACTGAGGTAAGGGAGGTGGTGGGGGGTCGTCTCTTGGTGGTGGATGTAATGTACCGTGGTTCTCCGCTCCGGCTGATTAATGTGTATGCCTCACCCAGGTGGAGCGAGCGGGTGGCCGTCCTCCAGCAGCTCCCACCGCTGCTGGCCACGTCTAGACCGCTCGTTCTGGCCGGTGACTTCAACTGCATCATCGATGCGGCTGGACGATCCGGCAGTGCCAACCACAGACTGGACGGCACCTCCAAACTCCTGGTGGAAACGGTCAAAGATGCAAAGCTGCGCGACGCCTTCAGTGACCCTGCAGGCGGAGTCCAGCCACGGTTCACCTGGTCAGGACCAAACGGTTCAGCCCAGTCCCGGATAGACTTCCTCTTCACATCGAGGGCCGTCACGGTCAGACACACCGACCTCGCCCCGGTGTTCTTCTCTGACCACTGCCTCCTTCAGGCCACCTGTCACCTACAGGAGGACCGGAAGGCGGGCAGAGGGACGTGGAAGCTAAACGTGGAGCTGTTGACCCCGGAGAACGTTAAGGAGCTAAAGAGGGACTACGCATGTTGGAGAACTGTGAGGCCCCTCTTTGACTCCCAGACACTCTGGTGGGAGGCAACAAAGGAGAACATCAAGAAGTTCTTCGTCTCCAAAGGTGTTCAGAGAGCAAGACAGGGTAAGAGGGAACTGTGTCAACTCCAGACAGATTTGCAGCAGCTACTCCTTCTGCAGAGGAGAGGGGTGGATGTGAGGGAGGAACTGAGAGAGTTGAAGGGCCGGCAAGCTCGGCTCTTTACCTCTGAATCCTCCAAGATCATCTTCCGGTCCAGGGTCCGCCATGTTGAGCAGGATGAGACGTGCTCACGTTACTTCTTCCATAAGGTTCACAGGGGGAGCTCTGTGATCAAAAGCCTTGGGGAGGAGGACGGCTCGGTAACATCCTCGCAGACAGACATGCTCAAGATCTGCAGATCCTTTTATAAGGATCTGTACGATGTAAAGACCACAGACAGCACCGCCTCCCAGAACTTCCTGTCCTCCATCACGGAAGTCTTGGACGACAGCAAGCGGGAGAGTCTGGACCAACCACTGACCCTGGAGGAGCTGACTGGCTCCATCCGTTCCTTTGACTCGAGTAAAACTCCCGGAGGCGATGGCTTACCGGCAGAGTTGTACTCGGCTCTGTGGGACTGGGTGGGCCCGGACCTGCTGGAAGTGTACAACGATATACTTCTAGCAGGCAGCATGTCAGACTCTATGAGGAAGGGCAACATCACCCTGATCTACAAGCAGAAGGGGGAGATGAATGACTTAAGGAATTGGAGACCCATCACATTGTTGAATGTAGACTACAAGATCCTGTCTAAGGCCATCGCCAACCGGGTCAAGTCTGCTCTGGGACAGGTGATCCACCCGGACCAAACCTGTGCTGTACCTGGCAGGAAAATCTCAGACAGCCTGGTGCTGCTGAGAGATACCATTGCCTACGTGCAGGACAGACGGGTGGATGCCTGCCTGGTCAGCTTGGACCAGGAGAAGGCCTTCGACAGGATATCGCACACGTACATGAGGGACGTGCTCTCCAAAATGGGCTTTGGGGAGGGAATCAGGAAGTGGATACAACTGCTCTACTCTGATATCTGTAGTGCAGTCCAAATTAATGGGTGGGAATCAGACAGCTTCCCCGTCAGGTCTGGAGTCAGGCAGGGTTGCCCTCTTTCCCCTGTCTTGTTCATCTGTTGCATTGAACCCTTTGCCGAATCCATCAGGAAGGATGCGAGCATAAGAGGAGTGACATTGCCAGGCTGTGGGGGCACTCAGGTCAAGGCCTCCCTGTACATGGACGATGTCGCCGTCTTCTGCTCGGATCCAGGGTCGGTCCGCAGACTGATCAGCGTCACGGGGGCCAGGGTAAACCGCAGGAAGAGCGAGGCCATGCTCTTTGGCAACTGGCCCGACCGATCTTCCATCCCCTTCACCATCAAGCCTGACTTCCTGAAGGTGCTGGGGATCTGGTTCGGGAAGGCTGAGGCATGTAACAAAAATTGGCTGGAGTGGATAGCCAAGGTGGGGAAGAAGCTGGAGCTGTGGAAGCAGCGCTCCCTCTCCATCACGGGGAAAAACCTGGTCATCAGGTGTGAGGTGCTCTCGGGGCTGCTGTACTTGGCGCAAGTGTGGCCCGTCCCTCCCTCCTACGCCACGGGGATCACCCGGGCCGTCTTCCGTTTCATCTGGGGGTCGGCGATGGACCGGGTGCGACGAGCCACAATGCACAAGTCGGCAGACAACGGGGGTAAAGACGTGCCCAACGTCGCCCTCATTCTGATGGCCACCTTCGTGTGTGGCTGCACCAGGCGGAGCATAGAGCCAAGGCACGTGGGCACCAAATGCCACTACCTGCTGAGGTTCTACCTGTCCCCGGTGTTGCGAAGGATGGGCCTGGCGCAGATGCCACGCAATGTGCCAGTCAGCTGGACATTGCCGAACCATCTGTCGTTTGTGGACAGGTTCTTCCGGACCAACACCTTTGACCACAAGTCCATCGGGCAGTGGTCAGCACGGAACGTCCTGCAGGCACTGCAGGGGAATGACTCCATGGATCCTGTGGCGTGGTTCCCAGAACAGACAGCCCAGCTTGTCTGGCAAAATGCCTCATCGCCAGTACTCACCAACAAGCACCAAGACCTGGCTTGGCTGGCGGTGAGGGGAGCCCTCCCAGTCAGATCCTTCCTGCACCGCCGGAACCTCACTACCAGCGCACGCTGCCCTCGGGACGGCTGCTACGGAGAGGAAACGGTGGCCCACCTCTTCAAAGAGTGTGGATTTGCCAGGAGAGTCTGGAGAGGTCTGCAGGGGTCCCTGTCACGATTCATTCCGAGCAGCTCCGTCACAGAGGACTCTGTGCTCTACGGACTGTTCCCAGGGACGCATTCCGAGACTGACATCGAGTGCTGCTGGAAGGTCATCAACTCGGTGAAAGACGCTCTTTGGTCTGCCCGATCCTTGTTGACCTCCCAGCGGATCGAGCTGTCCGTCAAGGAATGTTGCCGACTGGCCCACTGCAGACTGCAGGAGTACGTGCTGAGGGACGCTCTGAAGCTCGGTGCAGCCAACGCCAAGGCCCTGTGGGGGAGGACCACAGTCTAGGGTCCTTCCGCTGCTGGACATGGGGGGCAGGGTGTGGTGGAGAGAGACGCCCCTCCAAATAAGGGATATGTATGTAAATGTATGTAAATGTCTAAGTAAATGCCTGTATTGAATATGTAACCTCCGGAAATGTCGGATGGGTTTGTTTAAAAATGATGTTTTGTAAATGATATTTATTACTTGAATAAAGTATTTTTTGATTAAAAAAAAAAAAAAAAAGCGGACCGAGCGCAGTCACCTGGGTAGGCTCATTTCCCAACGCAAGGTCCAATATGTTCCCTTCTCGGGTCGGTCTATCCAGAGACTATTTATTTTATGAAACCCTCTATGATAAATTCCACCCCTTCCAAGCCTCTGGGACCGAGCAAGTCACTGTAAACATTGGGGAAGTTAAAATCACCTGCGAAGACAATCCTGGTGCTTTGGCATCTTTAGTTTAGTTTAGAGATACAGCACAGAGGCAAGCCCTTCAGCGCATCTAGTCCGCGTCGACCAGCGGGCCCCCTACACTAACACTATCCTACACACTGGGGACAATTTACAATTTTTACCGAAGCCAAATTAACCTACAAACCTGCACGTCTTTGGACTGCGGGAGGAAATTGGAGCACCCAAAGAAATCCCAATCAGTCATGGGGAGAGCGTACAAACTCCGTACAGACAACACCCGTAGTCAGGATCGAACCGGGATCTCTGGCTGTGTAAGTTAGCAACTCTACTGCTGCGCCACCGTGTCGCCCACTGTTTCGGTAATCTGTCTACATATCTGTTCATCAATCTTCCACTTGGGTTTGGATGGGCCTACAGTATAATCGCATTACTGAGCTTGCACCTTCCGTATTCCTAAGCTCAATCCACATCGCATCAGAAGACGAGTCCCCCAGTTTGTCCTCTTTGAGTGTCACTGTGATCAGCAGTGCAACCCCTCCAACTCTTCTACTTCTCTCTCAATCACTTGGCTGAAACATTAACACCCTGGATCAATGAGCTGGCAGTTGTGTTCCTCCTGCAGTCACGTTGGCACAAAGGCCACAACTTCATGGCCCCAAAGCGTCAATCCAGGCTCAAAGTTCATCCGATTTATCCACAATACTCATTGCATTGAAATAGACACACGTCCTCCCATCAACCTCATTGGTTTATGCTGGTTTACAATGAAGACAGACACAAAATGCCGGAGTAAGTCAGCGGGCCAGGCAGCATCTCTGGAGAAAAGGGAATAGGTGACGTTTCAAGTCAAGGCCCTTCTTCAGACTGAGAGTGAGCGGAGAGGGAAAATAGAGGTATGAAAAGGTGCTACTAACTCTCTGTGGCATCTGTTCTGTATCACATAAACATACCTTGCAATTTTCAGCCCTCAGTGTAAAGTAATGAGAATGGGCATTGGACAATCGTCCGATGTCTGGATCCTGTTGCAATTGCCTTTGCCACTGTTACATATAAACTGCAAAATGAAAACACACACTTCCTCCCTGCTATAAATAGTGGTCTCCTCCCAGCCCCGTGTCTGTTGAGTTCAACCCGTGCACCCTTGATATAAACCTTTCAGGCCTTGCAATTACAATATATCATTAAAATACAGAAAGTAGATGCAAAGTGTTGCAGATGCTGGTTTACTCAGGAAAGACATAAAGTGCTGGAGTAACTCAGCGGGTCAGGCAGCATCTCTGGAGAAAAGGAATAGGTGCCATCAGACACTTCTTTAGGCAGCATGTCATATCCAGGTGTTCAAAATTGGAGATACAAGGATCCACGGGTACTGCAATTGTGGAATAGGAAATCAGTTGTGTTTTTTGATCTGGCTAGATATCAATCCTTCCGTGCTGGTTATATCATTAAAAATGTCACATATCGGCTCATATTTCGCTTGGGCAGCTTGCAGCCCAGCGGTATGAACATTGACTTCTCCAACTTTAGATAGTTCCTCTGTCCCTCTCTTCCCCTCCCCCTTCCTACATCTCCCTTTATCTTCCTGTCTCCACCTATATCCTTCCTTTGTCCCGCCCCCCTGACATCAGTCTGAAGAAGGGTCTCGACGCGAAACGTCACCCATTCCTTCTCTCCTGAGATGCTGCCTGACCTGCTGAGTTACTCCAGCATTTTGTGAAATAAATACCTTCGATTTGTACCAGCATCTGCAGTTATTTTCTTACATTACATATTAGCTGAGGTCTGTATAATGGATTTACCTATCTAAACTTAGACATCGTCACAAATACTGATTGGTGACAGATTCGCAGCCAGGGGGGTTGGACCTCTTATCTTGAATGGAACTAACTACACTGGGGAATCGGTTAAACGCTCCTGCTTAATGAGCGTTTACACGGTGTCATAGATACTTTAATTGCTAGGGATGATTCCTTAATGATAAGCAATACGTAATTGGAGCCGAGCGTTTCTGAAACCCAACGAGTCGGTACTCACCACTCACCCCTCCCCCTCTCCCCCCTCCCCCCACCACCCCTCCCCCCACCCCCCACCACCCCTCCCCTCTCCCTCCCCCTCCCCCCCTCTCCCTCTCCCTCTCCCTCTTTCCCTCTCTCCCCCTCCCCTCCTACCCCCTCCCTACCTCTCCCTCTCTCCCCCTCCCCCCTCCCTTCTCCCCCTCCCCCCCCTCTCTACCTCCCCCCTCCCTCTCACGGCGAGATGTTCGACATTTACCACAAGAATAGGAAATGCAGGGGTCTCAACAGGTCAGTCAGCACCTGCGGAGAACGGAGAGCTCGCGATTGATCAGATTGTTGGATTTCCCCGAGCACATCAGCCGTATCAGATGTAGAACTGTGGTCCCAAATTCTGTCCCAAGATTTCTTGAGAACACAGCTTAAGTTCGCAATGACCTGTAGTATTTTAAAGGCGGAGGTTGACAGATGTTTGACTAGTACGGTGGTCAGGGGGTTACGAGGAGAAGGGGTTGAGAGGGAAAGGTATATCAGCCATGATTGAATGGCGGAGTAGACTAGATAGGGCCGAACGGCCTTCTGCTCCTAGAACTTATGAACCTGTTTAAAATTTTCGCGAGAGAGGATAATTAATTAGCAGCAATTTTCCTTTTTTTGGTTCTGTTTAGCAAGTTTGCTCCACCTGCTCACAATTAAAGACCTCGTTCGCTCTTTTGCATGTCCGATATTGCCAGGATAGAACGCAGAGTGGGAGAGGAACACAGCGGGTCAGGCAGCATCTGGGGAGGGAGTAGACAGGCGACATGTTCGGTCAGGAACCTTCTTCAGACCGATTGGAGTGGAAGTGGGAGCAGTGGGAATGACATGGAGAGAGAGGGGAGGAGCAGTGAGGGTTAGACAGGTTTGACCCGAAACGTCACCGACCCATCCCCTCCACAGACGCTGCCTGACTCACTGAGTTCCTCCAGCACTTTGCATTTTGCTCAAGATTCCAGCATCTGCAGTTCCTTGGGTCTCATAATACCGAAATTCTTACTTGCTATAGCTTTGGGCGGCACGGTGGCACAGCGGTAGAGTTGCGGGCTCACAGCGCCTGAGACCCGGGTTCGATCCTGACCAAGGTTGCTGTCTGTACGGAGTTTTTTCCCTACGTTCTCTCCGTGACCGCGTGAGTTTTCTCCGGGTGCTCCGGTTTCCTCCCACAACCCAAAGACGTGGAAAGGAGAAGTGGCGCAATGTCTCTAGTCATAGGGTGGTGAATCTGTGGAATCCTTTGCCACAGAAGGCTGTGGAGGCCAAGTCAATTGATAATTATAACGCCGAGATAGATAGATTCTTGATTAATACTGGCGTCAGGGGTTATGGGGAGAAGGCAGGAGAATGGGATTAGGAGGGAGAGATAGATCAGCCATGATTGAATGGTGGAATAGACTTGATGGGCCGAATGGCCTAATTCTGCTTCTAGAACCTAGTAAGAAGGAACTGCAGGTGCTGGTTTACACCGAAGATAGACACAAAATGCTGGAGTTTGAAGAAGGGTCTTGACCCGAAACCCATTCCTTCTATCCAGAGATGCTGCCTGTCCCGCTGAGAAACTCTAGCATTTGTGTCTATCTTCGTTATGAACTTATTAAATGATCTTGGTATAAATGCTGCTAACGGCACAGACAATTGTCTTAATATCATTGATTTAATTTCCTTCAGAATAAAAGCGTGATATTTTTATTTATACCCGTAAAGTTAGCATAAGTGGTAGGAGCAGAATTAGGCCATTCGGCCCACCAGGTCTACTCCGCCATTCAACCATGGCTCATCTATCTCTCCCTCCTAACCTCATTCCCCCTGTCTTCTCCCCATAGCCCTTCACACCCTGATAACGATGATTGAAGGATCTGCAAAAAAAAGTTACGATGATAAAGGAAACGGGCCATTGTTAGCTGTGAACCTGGTGAAAACGAGTTGCAGACAATGAGAATGTGTGTCAGGGTTGAATGAAGAGCGAGCGGGTCAGAAAGTGTTGCAATTATACATAGAAACATTGAAACACAGAAAACAGGTGTAGGAGTAGGGCATTCGGCCCTTCGCGCCAGCAACGCCATTCAATATGTTGTGCAAGAAAATAACTGCAGATGCTGGTACAAATCGAAGGTATTTATTCACAAAATGCTGGAGTAACTCAGCGGGTCAGGCAGCATCTCAGGAGAGAAGGAATGGGCGACGTTTTGGGTCGAGACCCGAATAAGTCGCCCATTCCTTCTCTCAGATGCTGCCTGACCTGCTGAATTACTCCAGCATTTTGTGAATAAATGCCATTGAATATGATCATGGCTGATCATCCAAAACCAGTCTGAAGAAGGGTCTCGACCCGAAACGTCACCAATTCCTTCTCTCCCGAGATGCTGCCTGACCTGCTGAGTTACTCCAGCATTTTGTGAATAAATCCAAAATCAGTACCCCGTTCCTGCTTTCCCCCCCATATCCCTTGATTCTTTTAGCCCGAAGAGCTAAATCTAACTCTCTCTTGAAAACATCCGCGCCTTCATGGTCCCATCTGTCGGAAGCAACACACGGAACACAATGAAACCCACTGATTGTTCGCTGTGACGAGGAAGAGACGAGGCAGTCCAGGTGCGCGGCTGCCGCAGTTTTATACAAGTGAACTATCAAGGATGTCTGTGCACCGGAGGTATTCATTTCAGCCCGCTCTGCCCCGGGCCAACCAGCGCGTATCGGTAATCGCAAGATCTTCAATATATTCAATAAAGGTGCTGGGAGGGGAAAAAACCCCATCAAGAGCCGGAAACTCAGCATTCAGCCAGCGAACAGCGACACAAAAGCCCGGAATTGAAAATAAGTAGTGAATAAAAGACCGAGAACAGCCCTCAGATTGTTAAAAAAAAAGAACAGACATTAATCAATGTAAAGGATACACGCACATGTAGAAACAAGGGACTACGAGCGCTGGTTTGTACAAAAGACAGACACAAAGTGCTGGAGTAGGTCGGTGGGCCAGGCGATTAGCGCGGAGCGCCTTATTCTCATATTCTGCAGTCGGAAAGCAAACCTGCTGCCTCGACCATCGCAGGCTCGGCTCGCTGGAATTAGCATCAGCAGTTTGAGTCCAGAGAGAAGCATTGACTGGACAGGAAGAAATGGAAACACACAGAGAGAAATAGCACATCAAGAGATGCAGGAGTGTTGTATTGCCGAACGTCCCAGATAGAACAATGGCATCCTTACCTGCAGCAGTACAACAGAATATGTAAACATAGTACACTGTAAACAATATCATAAACCAGAAAAATGTTCATTGTGTGTGTGTATATATATACACACATACTCACACACTCACACACACACACACACACACTCACACACATACACACACACACTCTCACACACTCACACACATACTCACACACTCACACACACACACACACACTCACACACATACACACACACACACACACACTCACACACATACACACACACACTCACACACATACTCACACACACACTCACACACACACACACACTCACATACATACACACACTCACACACTCACACACACACACTCACACACACACACACACACACGCACACACACACGCACACACACACTATATATATATATATAATAAACGAGAAAAAAGTTCATTGTGTGTGTATATATATATACACACACACACACACTCTCTCTCTCTCTCTCTCTCTCTCTCTCTCTCTCTATATATATATATATATATATATATATATATACAAACACACACATGCAAACATACGCGCACATAAAAGCAACAAAGAATAACAGTGCGATAATAACAATAATAGTCTATGTCGTTCAAATCTTATTGGAGGTTGTAGTGTTAAACGCCAATAATCTGTACAAGAAATTCACCCCATCAGCAATTGTTGAACAATATTTCACACGCGACTATATAATGAACCACAATGTGTAGGAATGAACTACAGACGCTGGTTAACACCGGAGAAAGGCACAACGTGCTGGGGTAACTCGGCGTGACAGGCAGCATCGCTGGAGGAAAGGAAGATGTCAGGTTTTGGGTTGGAACCCTTCTTCAGACGACAGGCCTCAGAGGCACAATCTGGATAGAAATAAGGAGGTTGGTGAGGGTGAAGCGTGGTGAAGAGCGGAGGGGCATGCGAACTAGCGGCAGGTGAATGAGTTTGGTGGGCGACTACAACTGGAGATGCACAAAGTTGGAAGAGTGTAAGGATTGCGCAACTGAAGTCAATGATAACAGGAGACAAAAATAGTGGCTCGGATAAAAAGAAGAGCAATGGGCGCGGATAGACAGATCTGGAAAGATAGGTTTTGTCTGAAGATGGTCCCAACGCAAAACGTTGCCTGTCCATTAACTTCACAAATGTCACCCTCACCGCCCATATCTCTCATCTCCCGATCCCCTGACTCTCAGTCTGAAGAAGGGCCTCGACCCGAAACGCCACCCATTCCTTCTCTCCCGAGATGCTGCCTGACCTGCTGAGTTACTCCAACATTTTGTGAATAAATCCCTGCGTTAACATGTTAGAAACCGCTGGGATTCATATAAAATCATATAAAATCCTGCACATATCCTGCTACATATAAAATCCTGCACAGACCAGGGATATAAACACTGCTCGAAACGACAGTGATAATGTGATACAAAGACAGATACAAGTGGGCCGCTTATGTATGTCCTTCGTGCGAGAGTCCTGTCCCGTTATCAGTTTCCAGGAAAATGTCCTTCCAGTCAGACGTTAATTATGTTGTTGTTATAGTTCAGGAAGTTCACTTCAGTTTTGTTAAGATTTTAAAAAAACCCATTTGAACCGTAAGTCTCCACGTCGTCATTATTATTGTTTAACACAAAGTGAACCGGAGTGTACTCTCCCCCTGACTCTAGTCTGAAGAAGGGTCTCGACCCGAAACGTCACCCATTCCTTCTCTCCAGAGATGCTGCCTGTCCCGCTGAGTTACTCCAGCATTGTGTGTCTATCTTCGTGTGTTTGGGCTGATTGCGTATACGTGTTGCTAAAATCAGTCTGTCGCTTTTGCTTGAAGTCTCGACGCTACAAAATCCCATGTTCGTTTGCAACACTGGTGTCAGTGTTTTTGTGTAATGATGGATTTAGGAATCGTTGGAGACCGAGTTCTTGCATCGACCTGACCCAGAGAGTGTAGTCCCCTTTCTCCACGCTTCCCCATCCACAACGCGCTAGGCACTGCATTTAAATGCAGCATTGAATTCCTAAGACACATCTGCTTTTTCTCGACCCCCCCCCCCCCCCACCCCAACAAAAAACATCGCGGCACCGCTGGCAAATAGCCAGTTTAAACATTCAATAAATTCCGAGCTCAAGGGCTTCCTATAGGTTTCGTAAACGGGTAAATATTTATTCACTTCAATTCGCGTTTAATATTATTTGCCCTATTGCCCATTCTAAATGTCACCGTTGTTCCAGACCTTGATAGAGTATCGCACACTCCCACCAATCGTGCCTGACGCGTTCAGCATTGAAATAAACGACTGGTCTCCATAAATCGCACAAAAAATATATAATCAGTGCCATGAGAAGTAGGTATGTCATCTGTGCCAGGAAAGGCGATAGAAGATTCTGAAACGTGAGAAGGTGGATTAACTGATCAAAGAGAAATAAAGTGCAAGCAGTTGATAACTTGCCTTGTGGAATTGGTTTAATATTTAACTCTTTCTGTTAACTATCTAACCGGGTTGCCATTCATTTAAAGTTGTAGATCCATTAGTGCATTTAAAGACTGATATATTATAGGTAATCTGACTGGCGAAAGATAATGAATAGTTTCATTAGATAATGAAATGAACAGAATGATAATGAATAGATAATGAATGAATGAATGAATAAATGAATGAGATCATAAAATGAATAGTTTCAATCGTGTTTGACTATGTATATTATTAATACTGTGATCAGGATTAGTTGGTAGTTAGTTGAAGATAGCCGGTGGATACGCTGTAAGGAGAGAGATACATGGAATACAAACATAAATATTTATTCAGGTGGAATATATGTGTAGGTAGAAGAAATGGCAACGTAAGAATATAACAAGAACACCAAGTGGTGTCCCACGTAGGGAAGAATGCTTTTGGCACACCGGCCTTCAATAATCAGGGACCTGAGTGGAGAGGTTGGGATGCTGCTTTACAGTTGCACATGTTGTTGGCGAGGACACACTGGGAGTGTTGTTTTCAGTTGTGGCCACCCTGCCAGGGGAAAGATGCCATTAAGCTAGAAGGGCAGCGCGGAGGAGTTTGACGAGATGTTGCCAGTACTCGAGGGCCTGGTCTGAAGGGAGAGGTTGGGCAGAGAGTATTTTCTTTTCCTAGGGTGAGCAAATCAAAAACGAGAGGGCATGGTTTTAAGGTGGGAGAGGGGAAGATTTAATGGGATCCTGAGAGGCAACTATTTCACATAGAGAGTAATTAGTATGTGGAACCAGATGTCACTTCAAGTACCCGAGGAAGCACGATAACAACATTTAAAAGACATTTGGACAGGTGCATGGAAAAAAAAGATTTAGTATATCGACCAGGTGTGGGAAAATGGGACTACGTTAGACTTGTTCGGCGAGTAGAAGTAGCCGAAGGTCTTGTTTCCATGCTGTATTACTGCATTAACTATGTATCCGGGGGAGGGTGGGGGGCACATCTATAAATATATATATGATAATTGGATAATGACAACTTAGCAGACCGAGAGGGAGATGGGTGGATAGATGGATGTATGGATGGAAACACTTTAAAAGAAAAATAATTATTTATAAAATGTCTCCCAAATGCACCCCAAACAGCTTCACAACTAGCGAAATCTGTTTGGAATCAGCCATTGGTCTAATATGGGAAATGTGGCCCCATCGCGGGAGACGGTTCCATTAATGACGATGGCGTAATATTGTAACCGAGTAAGGTGTCTCCATCGGAAACGTCACCCGTCCCTTCTCTCCAGAGATAGAAACATAGAACATTGAAAATAGGTGCAGGAGTAAGCCATTCGGCCCTTCGAACCTGCACCGCCATTCAATATGATAATGGCTGATCATCCAATTCAGTATCCCGTACCTGCCTTCTCTCCATACCCCCTGATCCCTTTAGCCACAAGGGCCATAATCTAACTCCCTCTTAAATATAGCCAATGAACTGGCCTCAACTACCTTCTGTGGCAGAGAATTCCACACATTCACCACTCTCTGTGTGAAAAAAAAACGTTCTCATCTCGGTCCTAAAAGACTTCCCCCTTATCCTTAAACTGTGACTCCTTGTTCTAGACTTCCCTAACATCGGGATCAATCTTCCTGCATCTATCCTGTCCAACCCCTTAAGAATTTTGTAAGTTTCTATAAGATCCCCCCTCAATCTTCTAAATTCCAACGAGTACAAGCCGAGTGTATCCAGTCTTTCTTCATATGAAAGTCCTGCCATCACAGGAATCAATCTGGTGAACCTTCTCTGTACCCCCTCTATGGCAAGAATGTCTTTCCTCAGACTAGGAGACCAAAACTGTACGCAATGCTGCCTGTCCCGCAGAGTTACTCCGGCGTTTTGTATCTTAATATTATAACTGATGTTTGTTTGGGGAAAAAATTGACCAAGACCTGGCGTAGCCCTTCCCCTGCTCTCCAGAGATGTTGCCTGACCCGCTGAGTTACTCCAGCTATTTGTGTCTATTCCTCCCACGCTGCATGGCGTGGTGGCCTATTTCTTTGTCCTCAAATGTCTCTCCGTTTTATTTTCTGCAGGTTGTTTGCTTAAGCCCACTGGTTTTGTAAAGTGGAGGAGGATTTACGTCCATTATTTTAAAGAGAATGTTAGGCAGTTAATGATTCACGTGTGAGAATTAAAATTTCGCGTATACCGGTCATATTTCACGCTGACTTCAATAAGCTCCTGCTCAATTTTCATTAAGGTTAGTGTGAACCTTAACGCTCCCATCAACGCTACCTCCAACGCTGTGTCGTTCACAGCGGACAATCGTTGTGGAAACGACATTGCAAGCGGAGCATTTAAAATAAAACTATAACTTCATTAAACCGACCTGATCTCCCGGTTGCTAAACACTTTAACTTCCCCCCCCCCCCCCCCCCCATTCCCAATCTGACCTTTCTGTCCTGGGCCTCCTCCACTGCCAGCGCAAATTGGAGGAACAGCAGCTTATACCACCCCAGCAGTATGAACATTGACTTCTCTAACTTCAAGTGGTAGTCTCGACCCGAAACGTCACCCATTCCTTCTCTCCAGAGATGCTGCCTGACCCGCTGAGTTACTCCAGCATTTTGTGTCTGCCTTCATTTTTGTTCCTGCCTTCATTGTGAAAACAGGAAAAATCACATCGTACGTTTTAGTCATGAAACGTACGATTTAGCCACAAATCTCAGGACCGACAGAAAAAAAAAGTCCTATCTAAAAAGAACGTTAAATGGATGACCCAAAACGTGTCCACGATGCCTCTTATTTCTCGAGGAGTTTATTGTTGCTTTAGCCGATTAGCAATACTGAAACCTCCTCTGCCCAGGCAGTCGACTGGAACGAGCAGTAACAGAAGACAATTGAGAAATGTCGCTCCTGCCGTTCATACATCTGCAGGCGTTACCAGTTGAGTTCAACCCCGGGTTTAATTCGAAACACTTAAATCCTGCCAAACACAAAAGCTAATTAGTCAATAGAATTCTTGCCGGCGTTCAAACATGAAAGGAAACTAATGGACAACCCACATTAGGGAATTGGTGTGCTTTTATCAACTCCGTGTTTGTTAGTTGGCCATTTCGCTCACAATCTTTAGCATCTGGGCAATAGATAATCGTTTTCTAAAAGCAGAGGGTGAAAATTTATAATTCCAATAGAACCGAAGGCGCTGAAATAATTCGAGATCTGATGTGTTTATAGCGGAATATACTTGGACAAAATGCATGGTGTTTAACAGTTTACTTGTCGTAGCATAACTTCAGAATCTGGAAAGGAGGCACGAGGCAGATGCGGGAATCGGTAGCAATTAAAAGGGGATAGACACAAAATGCTGGAGTAACTCGATGCGACAAGCAGCATCGCTGGAGAAAGGAAATGGGTGGAGGAACTCCGAGGGTCAGGCAGCATCTGTGGAGGGAAATGTACAGTCAAATAATAATTCCCAGCTTCTGGTGCCATCTAAGTGGAAAACACGCGCTTGTGTTTGTGCTACCGATCCGAGTTCAAGAACAAGCGAACAATGTTCTGTAGAAAACTCCCCTTCAAATCTTCCACGTGTTTCTAATGCAAGAGGTTATTCAACTCTCTAAACCGTTAACACGTTCAATCCTGCCGTTGTTTCTCAGGCCTAGAGAATGTCGGCTTTCCATGTAAAGACATATATTTTATTCATTGGATGTATGGGTGCTGTATGAATATGGAAAGACAAAAGACAGAGCAATCCTGAACTAATATCTCCCTCATTGGGGACCCTCGGACTATCTTTGATCGGACTTTACTTGACTTTATCTTGCACTAAACGTTATTCATATTATTCCCTGTATCGTGCATTTTTACACTGTGGACGGCTCGATTGTAATCATGTATTGTCTTTCCGCTGGGACTGGTTAGCACGCAACAAAAGCTTTGCACTGTATCTTGTTTGGTACACGTGACAATAAGCTAAACTGAACTAAGATAAGCAAATTACAACACGTGAAAATCCGTGCAACTTTAGTTGGTTCTAAGTGAGATGAGACTCGGTGGAAATCTCTACTACACCCCATCTCAACGTTTGAATAAACCTGACCAACTTTGAAGATAGACACAAAAATGCTGGAGTAACTCGGCGGGTCGGGCATGGAGGAGTTGGGCCGAAGGGTCTGGTTCGCTCCGGGTTCTATCGCCGACGAAAGAGACCGAACGCACTGGTGTTATGTGCGACTTGTCCGAGACAATGCACAAGCGGCCAGCTTTGAAGTTATAGACAATAGACAATAGGTGCAGGAGTAGGCCATTCGGCCCTTCGAGCCAGCACCGCCATTCAATGTGATCATGGCTGATCATTCTCAATCAGTACCCCGTTCCTGCCTTCTCCCCATACCCCCTGACTCCGCTATCATTAAGAGCTCTATCTAGCTCTCTCTTGAATGCATTCAGAGAATTGGCCTCCACTGCCTTCTGAGGCAGAGAATTCCACAGATTCACAACTCTCTGACTGAAAAAGTTTTTCCTCATCTCAGTTCTAAATGGCTCTAAGTTCGTGCTGAATACAGATAGTCACACAAATAAGAACATCCCGATTCTCATATGTGTAGGAAGGAACTGCAGATGCTGGTTTAAACCGAAGGTAGACACAAAAATGCTGCAGTAACTCAGCGGGTCAGGCAGCATCTCTGGAGAGAAGGAATGGGTGACGTTTCAGGCCGAGACCCCTCTGAATATGTTTGTCCTTCTCCACCTCGAAAGTAGTTCATTGGTTGTAAACGCGTTCTGGGACGACCGAGAGCTCTTGTTTTTTTTTGAACCACTAAATTAATTGGATTTTTAAAAGGGCCCTTTATATCCCCCTGCAATTTGCAGTCAGTTAAATACTTTAGGAGTGTTATTACTGCGGCGCGATAGCAGTCAGTTTCAGAGCGGCAGGCGCCCACACACAGCATAGTCATTGTGGCCTTTGTTTTCTCATGATTTTAAGTGACGGTCGAACACGAGTTACATTGAAATACCGTTCTGAGTTTTTGTTGTTGTTAACATGCACTGGAACAAAGCAGCGGAGATTGGGTTTAAAATCCGATCCGAATTTACGGTACACATAACAGAGCATCGTGGTTTTAACATGATGTGGGAAGGAACTGCAGATGCTGGTTTAAACAGAAGATAGACACAAAAATGCTGGAGTAAATCAGAGGAACAGGCGACTGAAGATGGGTCTCGACCCAAAACGTCACCCATTCCTTCCATCCAGCGATGCTGCCTGTCCCGCTGAGTTACTCCAGCATTTTGTGTCTATCTTTTTAATATTACACTGGTTTTATAATGGACATAGCTCTGTAGTGGGACACGAACACACAATCTCCATCGACTAGAGGTGCTGTCCACCGAATCAACGCTGAAAATTCTATCTCCAATTTAATGCCCTTCCCCTTCATTCACGCACTCTCCCTCTCCGTTTCACCGCTGCCCATTTTCCCTGAGGCATTGGAATCGATTATTTACCATACGAATATCATAATTTACCAATACGAATATAATATTATGAGGGTGGCGGGAATATATGGAACAAGCTGCCTGAGGAGATAGAAGAATCAGGTGCTATAATAATATTTTAAGAACATGTAAACAGATATATGGATAGGAAAAAGATTTAGAGGGTTACGGACCAAATACTGCTTGGGGAATGCGATGGTCGGTATGGACAAGTTGGGCCGAAGGCCTGTTTCGGTGATGTACGACTCTATGACATTATGACTGGTTCTTTCCCATATCTCCGCTGGGATGTTCCTTCGCTCCACAACACAAACCTTAGGGGTACCTATGTGGGGGAAAAAACTACAGATGCTGGTGTAAATCGAATGTAAACATACAATGCTGGAGTAACTCAGCGGGTCAGGCAGCATCTCAGGAGAGAAGGAATGGGTGACGTTTCGGGTCGAGACCCTTCTTCAAACTGATGTCAGTCTGAAGAAGGGTGTCGACCCGGAACGACACCCATTCCTTCTCTCCCGAGATGCTGCATGACCCGCTGAGTTACTCCAGCCATTGTGTGATCATATCATATATATACAGCCGGAAACAGGCCCCTTCGGCCCTCCAAGTCCGCGCCGCCCAGCGATCCCCGCACACCAACCCTATCCTACACCCACTAGGGACAATTTTTACATTTACCCAGCCAATTAACCTACATACCTGTACGTCTTTGGAGTGTGGGAGGAAACCGAAGATCTCGGAGAAAACCCACGCAGGTCACGGGGAGAACGTACAAACTCCTTACAGTGCAGTACCCGTAGTCAGGATCGAACCTGAGTCTCCGGTGCTGCATTCGCTGTAAAGCAGCAACTCTACCGCTGCGCCACCGTGCCGCCCGTGATATAAGAAAATAACTGCAGATGCTGGTACAAATCGAAGGTATTTATTCACAAAATGCTGGAGTAACTCAGCAGGTCAGGCAGCATCTCAGGAGAGAAGGAATGGGTGACGTTTCGAGTCGAGACCCTTCTTCAGACTGAACCAGCCATTGTGTGTCTACCTTAAGGGTTCCTAATGTGTTGCACACTCCGACCTGGGTAGTTTGAGTTCTATAATTTCTCAATGGAAAAATAGTAAATGTTTAATTTCGCTCCTGTTCCGCTGAGAAGATCTGATTCACACAAGCTGCCAAGATTCCTACGTTTGCAATGAAAGCCGAGCATGGCCTTGGAAATCGCGGCTGAGGCTCCGAGTACCGCTGTATTTATACGAGGGCGTCGGGTTTCTGGGGAATTTCCAGCTTAACCGGCCGTCTCTGGTTTAGACATTAGTTGTTCAATGGTCAATGGAATCTAGGAATTATCTCAGACGTGCGACACGGTCCTTATTTCTTAAAATCACAAATAATACCCGTTTCTAATTATTAACAATCTACACGTCGTCTCTTCAGAGGGTTGGATGTGCATCCTTTGAGGTTATATCCAATATCTGCCAGAGCGTTCACCCCAAATATTAATTTTAATCCGTTTACATAATTTCTTGGAGTCAGTATCCTGTCTCCAGGACGCAGTTTCAATTTCAACCCGGTCGAAAAGCCCGCTTGCCCGGCAGAACTCAGTGATTCTGTTACCACTGATCAAAGTCCGACTGTAAATCCGGTGGCCCTGTTATATCAACACAACTACGGGCTCCCCTTTTAAGAATCGTTGGAGTAATGAGTTGGATTAACCTGCATCCTGTCGCAGATTTGGAATCACGTTCCAAACTGGTGAGATGCCCTGTTCTACCTTTCCTGCAGAAACCCGCAAGGAAGCACATTACAATGTAATATTGTGTCTGAACATGAGGCAAGCGGGCCCATGCAGGAACAGGTGGGCCGAACGTACAGACACAATCATGGAAAGCCAGTGGGGATAGGCTCAAAAAGCTGGAGTAACACAGCGGGTCAGACAGCATCTCTGGAGAAAGGGAATAGGCGACGTTTCGGGTCGAGACCCATCTTCAGACCCTTCTAAGTGGAGAGGTCGACGTGAAAGAAACCTCTTTGGGAAATTAACAACCTCAAGTTAGACGACTTTTATGAGATGGAGAGTAATTCAGTAAAAAGCACCCATCTATCTTAGTATACTATGTGCAGGAAGGAACTGCAGATGCCGATTCACACCGAAGATAGACACAAAATGCTGGAGTAACTCGGCGGGTCAGGCAGCACCTCTGGAAGAAAATGAATAGTCAGGCAGCATCTCCGGAGAAAAGGCTGCCTGATTCGCTGTTACCCCAGCATTTTGTGTCTATCTATGCATCTATCTATCTGTCTATTTCTCTATTTTGTACCCATCCCTCCATGCAAGTGCAGACTGGATACCGCCAGACCATGTGTACTTTGAATGCCTTATGATCAATTCACCCATTTCTATTTAATTTTGAGTTTCCCAACGACTGGGAATAAAATGTACTCGTTCATTAATTCATTCATCCATTCATTCATTCACCCAGAATCTCCAGTTGCTTATATCATTGTGATCGCGCGTTCCTTCAACTCTCTCAATTGCTTAAACGGGAAAGATAAATACCATTTAAAAAATATCCAGCTGTAGAAGTACGATTCGGTGGCCGGTGTTAAACCCAGGCACGTAATGCATGCTTACAGCCATACTTTATAACGCCATTTCCTGCGTTTTGAGCGTAGGTCTCATTAACTAAGGGGGGAAATCAACTCATTGGCAACAATTGGATTTGGGTTTTTTTTTCTCGTGCAGTTGAACTCCCAATCCCTTTTACAACTGAGATGTAATTTAAGTTTTAAAATGAGGGGAGCATTCTGCGGATGAATCCACTGATTGGAATCCGCTCCTTGTGGGCAAGTAGCCGTGTTATAAAAGCACGACTGGGAAAGCATGGCGCTCACTCGAGTTTGGATTACAAGTTCCCCTGTAAAAGGACTTAGTTCACCCGTTCCAATCCCCACAAACTGTGTAAAATGTTCAACCTTCTGCACGGCTTTTTTTCTGTGTAACACCGCGAGACGGGTTTAAACGGCACGGAATTGCTACGCATGCTACATCTTGAATTTAGTCTCCCCCACCCCCTCCCCCGACTATTTTCCTTGTTTTCGCCTTAAAAACCCTGCCAGAATATGCTGCCTGGTCCCTCCAGGCTACTAGAAAGTAAGCCTCCATTCTCTCTCCCTCGCCGACAGAAAGTAAGCTTCTCTCTCTCTCTCTCTCTCTCCTCCCCCCCCAACAATCCTCTCTTCCTCCCTCTCCCTCTCTCTCTCCCGCGGCGGGGGCTGATTTATTCAAACTCCCCCAGCTCAGTCCAATTTTTCATCTAACTTCCACGAAACTGTAAGCGAGTGCGTGCAACAATTCACAACCGATTTCCCTCTCTTTTGTCCGACCAGCACCACTCCCGTGACATGCAGCAGTTCCCCTGACCCCGAGGGCGAGAGTAATTTAATCTGATACCTTCACTCCGGACTCTGCATTATGTAAATAAACGACCACCATCTTGACAGAAATGCAATTGTCTCCCTTTCGCTGACTGTGGGCTGGGGGGTGGGGGGAAACAGACCTGTGTTTTTTTTAGAAATGCTCAGGGCCCCTTTGCAACTACTGGATCTCAATGTGTTTTGCATCAGGCTGACTCACAACTGGGCCCTGATCGAATCCACCGTTATTGAGGCGCTGTGTAAATAATGCTTTAAAATCGCACAACAGACCATCGCCATATTTTTCTCCCCCATCGATTCTCACGTGGAAAAAAAGTAAGCATCGTTCAAACTTCTTACGCCGAAATCACACGCAGCGAGGCCCCTTGTCAAAACCGAGCTACGACAAAGGAGTAGAAGAGACTTAGGTGCTAAACTTTTTCTTTGCTTTCTAAGGCCCTGTAATGACTACGAAAATAAACAACGCTTGCAACAACTGAGGAATAAATTTTAATTTCCAAAAGGTATTACAATCGCATTTCAGCTCAAGAATCGGTCTGAAAGGAACTATTGATTGGAACATTGCACGGGAGTTTGATCAGAAATGCATGGTCTGGTACATTAAGCTCCCTTCCACCGGAGTCCAACTGATTTGCATCTAAACGGAAGGTTACTGTGTTTCCCCTGCAAATTATACATCCGATTATTAAGGAGACAGGAGTAACAGAGTGCAGGGGGGAGGGAGCAGGGGGGGGGGGGGGGGGGGGTTCACCCACGTACACAGTCAGTAAACCCCCATCTCAACACATGCTCAGATATACATTGACAGATGCACTCACACACACACACACACACACACACACACACAGACACACGTACGCACACACAGACACACACACTCACACACACACAGACACAAATACAGACACACACACATACGCACATGCACACATACACACACATACAAACTCACAAAGACAGACACACACACACACACACATACAGACGCACACACACACAGACACACACACACACACATACGCACATACACACACATATACAAACACGCAAAGACAGACACACACACACATATACAAACACACACACACACACACACACACACACACACAGACACACACACACACACAAACACATACAAACACACACAGGCACACACACACATATATCCACACCCACACACATACAAACACACACAGACACACACATAGTCACGCACACGCACGGACACGCACAGACACACACATACACACAAGCACACATTATTGTTATTTGTTTTATGTGTGTGTATATGTGCATGTACATATATATCCTCTGTGTATATATATATTTATACACTGATATATATATATACTGATGTATATACATATATGTATACACTAAACTTTTCTTCCCGTTTATTATATTGTTTACAGAGCACTATTTTTACATATTCTGTTGTGCTGCTGCAAGTAAGAATTTCATTGTTCTGTCTGGGACATACGATAGTAAAACACTCTTGACTCTTTACACAAACACACACACATATCCACACACTATTGTTGTTTCTTTGTTTTTATGTGTGTGTGTGTGTGTGTGTGTGTGTATGTGTATGTGTGTGTATGTGTATGTCTATGTGTGTGTCTATGTGTGTGTGTGTGTCTATGTGTGTATGTGTATGTGTATGTGTATGTGTGTGTATGTCTATGTGTGTGTATGCACTGAACTTTTTTGCTCGTTTATTATATTGTTTGCAGTCTACTATTTTTACATTTGTCGGTTGTGCTGCTACAAATAAGAATGTCATTGTTTTGTCTGGGATATATGACGATAAAGCACTCTTGATCATGACACACAAACACACACACACATTCTCTCTCTCCCACACACACACATACACACACATAAAGCCACAGACACCTCTCTCTCTCTCTCTCTCTCTCTCTCTCTCTCTCTCTCTCTCTCTCTCTCTCTCTCTCTCTCTCTCTCTCTCTCTCTCTCTCTCTCTCTCTCTCTCTCTCTCTCTCTCTCACACACACACACACACACACACAGACACCCACACACATTCTCTCCCACACAGACACACACACACACACACACATACACACACACACACACACACACACACACACACATTCTCTCTCTTTCTCACACAGACACACACGTTATCTCTCTCTCTCTCTCTCTCACTCACACACACACACAGACGCACACACACACACACACACACACACACACACACACACACACACAGACACACACACACACACACACCACAAACATACATAACTGTACACACACAAGGGCACGCACGCTCCCGTTCTTTATCCTCATCATTCCAACTACACCGTGCCTTAAATTAAATCTCGGAATAGTTCGTCAACACTTAACGACTTTGAGAGACAATAAACATTTAAAAAAATAAAGAAATGCAGTAAAGTTTTATGAGAACTCTCCTCCCACCACAGAAGGTCCTTACTCCTCCTTGTCTTTTCGCTACTAATTTCTGTCTACATTTAATTAAGGCCTACTGGTCACCACACACTGAACTGAGATCAGCAAAACAAAAATAAGATTGTTGCATTTGGGGGGTATCTAAAACAGTACTTAAAAAAAAATATTACCCAGAGAAAACACCAACAACCAAAATCCCATTCATCCGCCCTTGACATTGCATTCCGATTACTCCGATGGTATAAGTGAAGTTTGTTTCTTTGCCGTTTTAAAGCAGCATTGTTTGAGAATGTGCTCGCTTGTTAGGCTGTGAGTTCGTATCGCGAGGCTCCTGTGTACAGTATACGGAGCAATTGCACAAGGAAAATAAATTAGTGCAAACCGACAGAGGGGGCCGTGTAGTCCTGGGACTAAATCCTGATTGCTTCTCTCCCCCCCCCCCCACCCCCCTCCCCACCCTCCCCCCCAACTTCAGTCGCGAAATTTGTTTTACTTAATTGTGATGGATTATGATTGTGGCCGAGGTTCATTTTGGGATGAAAGTGATCAAGAAATACTCTCATTCAACGCTGTAAACCATATTTCCCGATTTGATTGCTCTTCAAACAGTCTGTAGATGTTTATAAATAGAATAACTTGTTTTTTAAAAGCATCGTTTCCATTAGCACCATCCCAGTGGAGATCTCATTGGCGGCCCATTCGGGCTCAAATCCAAACGTTTTGTTGGCCAGCCGCGGTTAAAGGGTTAAATGTTAAATCCCCTGAATTTGTGACTGGGTGGGAGGGGAACGGCGCTCCCCCCGAGCTGCCACCTCCATACCGGGTGAGCCTTTTGCAAGGAGCTGGGATGGTCGGAGCAAAAGGAATAGGCAGGGCACAAATCGCCGTCGTCCCCAACGACCAGCGAGGGCGGAGAAGGGAAATTGCCCATTAGACTAAAAGCTTTTTTCACCGGCGTCGCTAATCCGCAGGTGACACGTCTGCACTTCGCAGAGTCTTTCAGCAAATTGGCCCGCTTGCCAGGCGAAGGTCGATCCGGCCAAGGCTGTGTCATCATCTCAGCTGTCTTTGCCGGGCATCTTTTGGCCGAGAGCTCTTTGGCACGCCTGGCACAAACTTGTTTCTTTTTCGGCCCGTCGTCCCACCTCCCAACGGCGGAAGCCTTGCCCTGTAAAGTGCTGTGGATTTGTACTCCGGCTGAGGTAGAGAGTGCGAGTCGGTGCAGGGAGGCGCCGTGGACCACCGCCGCCGGCACGCCGCCGTTCTCGCTGAGGGGGACCCCCGAGTTGGGCTTGTCTTTCCTCCGCTTCCTCTTGAGGTCATAGTTCCCCGGACCCACGCCCTCTCCCAACTCCCAAACTCCCGGCGGTGGGACGGGACCCACGCTTCCCCGGGCCGGAGTGAACGAACCAGCGTGGCTCTTGAAAACGTGTTTGATCTTCCCGTCTGTCTGGTCGCCGAGAGACGGCGAGGACGCCCGGTCCCTGAGGAAGGATTTCACGTGTTTCTTGCCTGAGAGGCAAAGAGCAGCGGACCGTGGATCTGAATGCAATAAATCCCTTTGTTGTGGAGACGGTGAGCTTTCTTTCAGACTGGGGAGAGGGGCCCCGTGCTTTGCAAAGTTGCTTGGTGTCAGATGCGGCGCTTGGCTGGGATTCCTGGCCGGCTGTGGCGCCTTGTTGTCCCCTCTGCCGTTGTCCCTGGGGTGACCGGGCGGCCGGCAGAACGGGCGCGACTGCGGCGCAGCTCCGGCGTAAAGTGATTGGCGATCCCCCGCCGCCAACTCCGGCCTCTCGTCGGGTTGTCCCGGGGCGCCGGGCGCTTTGTGGTTCACACTGGGCAAAGTCGCTCGCCTGAAGCGGATGCTGTGCAGCGAGGCGCCACTGAACGCCGAGCTGGAGTCGGAGGCAGACGAGCTCTCGTCCTCGCTGCTGGAGCCCGAAAGCAGCGACTCCCCTTCTTCGTCCTCGTCCGTCGACCCGAAATCTGAGTCGTTCTCCGGGTCCAAACTGCAGTCGGAGTCGCTGGAGCAACGCAGAGAGACGCCTTGGCCCGCCGTTGCACAGCGCGCCTCACCCAAAGCCTTTATATCTGCAGAAAGCACCATCCTTTTCACGGACTTCAAAGCTGGCGGCGGGAAGGAAGGATTGTAGTTTCCGATGAAGGCGCTCTCCGCATTCTTGCTCTGATTGCAGCAGGAATATTTCGCCCTGAAGTGGACCGGCCCGCTCGCCCCGTTGAAACGCACCGCGATGGCGGGCGGCACCGACCGGGCGTAACGGCAGGGGACGACCTCCTGATAAAACCCGGCCCGCTCTCGGTAACCGGGACACAGGCCGGACCTCCCGGCGGCGTGGTCGTAGTTTGTAAAGCCTGGCCGGGCGGGGTCGATGGCGGATTGGCAACACAGGCCACCGCCATCGGTTACAGGGACCGCTGGCTTGGACTCGCCAGCGTTGCCGGTCCTCAGCACCACCGTCCTCTCTCTACAGAAGCCCGTGAAGTAGCCGGGCTCCGGGCGGCCGGAGAACGGCCCTTTCTCTCTCACCTTCACCTTGAATTTCTTCCCGGCGCACTGAGAGCCTCGGTAGACCGTGTACAACGCCTCCAAGTCCTCTTTGGATATCAGCGTGCATTTGACCGCTCGCGTTGGAACTGATTTGATGGCCTTCAGAGTCCGCAGTTCCTGCAAATCGCAGCGACGCCTTTTGATTTTCAGGTTCTCCATTCTCTTCTGGATCGTGGTCCTGGGAACGTGCTTGAATAGATCCGCCAGCACCTGGGAGAGGGCGAACATTTGCTTCCCGTTAATCCGCAGGTAACCCAGTCTCACCCCAAACATCTCCAAGTGCCCGAATTGAAAACCTTCCAGCGTAACATTCGAGATATAATCCACGCATCTTGGAATAATCCCAACCATTGTATTCGCCATACAAAAAAGAAAGAGACCAGCTCTGCCATTAATTATTATTATTTTTTTGTAAATAGAAATAAATGGCACAAAAGAGCAGTGAAAAAAAAAACTGAAGTAAATTAGGTTTGTGTAGACTCTGAGTTTGATCGAAGCACCTCCACGCCTGCTTATCTTCAGAAGTAACAATAGCCCGACCAGACGAGATATTTAAGACGGGGGGTTTTCTAACTTCATTCTGCTGCTAGTCCCAGAGTAAAGTTCTCAAAACCAAGTACACTTGTCAGATAGACTCCACCAAATAATTTCCTTCGACTCCAAGCTGATTGGATACTTTCTACATGTGATGCAATAAAAAAAGCCCACAATCAACTCCACCTCCACACCCCCCCTCCCCTCTCCTCCCCACCCGTCCCCTCCCCTCTCCTCTCCCCCCCCCCCCAACCCTCATAACCGCCCGAGCACCATTGACGCTTTACATTCAATATACCCCGCATGCGTTTCCGCCGTTATACCCAGTTTGTGGTACTAGGAATCTTGAAACAACCCATGCCACATGCATGTTCTGCGACGTTTGAATCCTATAGTCTCCTGCAATCGTAAATCAACCCGTGTGCTAATAAATTTCCGCAGCTGCTAATCTGGCAATACGTATATTGATGAAGCGCTCGGATGTTTTAACCTGTAAATCACAGAACCCGGGCGATTTATTGAATTTACGCATTTTTTTTGTTTGCGGCCATTCTCAACTAAAATTTTATATTTCATTTTTATTTGGAATATTCTAAAAAAAACCACATTTTTTTCTGGATAGTTACTGGAAACTTAAGTTATGGAGACGGCAGGAGAATAATTTATCTTCTGTCCCAATTTAGTGAATTTTGCAACTTAATACGGACCCAAAATGTGGAAGACATTTTCTTTACTGTGAAAAGGTGGATTATACGTCGAATGTTCGTCTTAATTAAACTTCCTTGTTTTTTCATAAACTATTTAATCTTGAAAATAAAAAAAGAATTCCCCCTCCCCTCCCCCGCCCTCCCCCAGATCTGAAGTATTTTAATTTTCTAATTAATAGTTATCCAGCGTCCTTTGGAGCCACGTGTTGTGCCTGAGTTTGGTCCATTGTTTAAATAAGATCACCTGGATGATCGACCCGGCCTCCACATCGTTCAGGATGATCGACCCGGCCTCCACCGGCCTCCACATGCTCCACATCCATATGTACAACTGATTGTAATTCCCAACTTGGTTTAATGTTTCTTCACCGAAAATAACGCAAAGATCCACCTCAACGCTTTTCCAATATAGTTTTATAAACCCCATCTGAAAATCTTTTTTCTCTTAATTGGATTTATGAATCTTGAGATTAGTTCATCGCTGGCTGTAGCGTTGTTTAAGCGTTTCCTTATACGGTTGATAAGGTTTCCCCCGCCTCCTAAAGTGTCTGAAATTCTCCTTTATAAACCGGTTTTTTATTTGCATTTGTTATTTAATTCCCCGTTCTTTCCTCCTCTGATTTATTCCATCTTTTACAAATACATATAAACAGGTTTCTCCCATAGAATCATATAGAAATGTACAGCGACATTAAAAATCTCTATGTTTACTAAACTATTGATCGAGTTGCCGTAATCATTACCGGCACCAACCAAGAACAAACCGGCAGCGCCGCGTCTTCTATTGCAGATGAAACACTGGTTTGCATTCATGATCTGTTATTGTTTTAGGAAGTGAGTTCGCCCAATATGAAACAGCTATACGACTCATTTATTTATTTCACTGTCAAATAAGGAAAGGCCTTATATAATACATTTTCCCCATATTTACTTTTCATGCCAAAAATAATGGAACCTTTTGGCCATCTCCCATTTATATAATTTAAAGGCGACACAACAGGAAATGTCAGTAATCCTGTCGATACCTCTTTATCATTAACGCAGGCATTAAAACTCGAAGGAACCCAGTAGGACACAGGTAGCCTAAACCTAAAACGTCTACATTTGGATAAGATATAGTATAAGAAAATAACTGCAGATGCTGGTACAAATCGAAGGTATTTATTCACAAAATGCACAAAATGCATTATGCTGCCTGACCTGCTGAGTTACTCCAGCATTTTGTGAATAAATACATTTTGATAATGTTGATCCATGGAAAATCTCGCGTTAAAGCAACGTGGTTCCCCCCCCCCCCCCCCCCCCATCTCACGTTCTTGCATAGATTTACATCGGGCCATTTGTAATTTACTTTTAATATTCCAAACCAAAATTCAAGCGCCGTCTTTACAAGTAAAAAATAAAATCGATTTGGAGGTGATTTGTGACCCAGATATCGTCCCTCGCTGTCTCCTTCCAACCTCGAAACACGCTGCTGTCAGACTTAATTATAGAAAGTATTTTTTGCAACACGCTCGGGGGAGAGTAGTGTTTCCTTCTCTCGCTCGCACGTATAGCATGTATGTGTTAAAGGCAGGACGTCGCAGCAACCTCGTCATTTAAAAAAAAAACTATTCCAGCATTTATTGTTTGATCACTCAAATTATTTTAACTAAAGAGTCGCACCCAGATAGAATCATGGAAACAGAGGAACTTAGAAACATAGAAAAAAAGGTGCAAGAGTAGGCCAATTCAATATGATCATCCAAAATCAGAACCCAGTTCCTGCTTTGCCCCCATATCCCTTGATTCCCTTAGTCCCCAGAGCTAAATCTAACTTCCCCTTGAAAACATCCAGTGAATTGGCCTCCACTGCCTTCTGTGGCAGAAAATTCCACAGATTCACAACTCCCTGGGTGATAATGTTTTTCCTCATCTCAGTCCTAAATGTCCTACCCCTTATTCTTAAACTGTGACCCCCTTCATATTCATTATTTGTAGTTGTGACTATCAGTTTAAAACTTGGTACTCGCAACTCTGTGCCCCTGCAAGGGACTGCAGTTCAAACACTGCATGGACGTTTCTATTAAATACACGCAATTTTCCAATGCATTCGCTTCGCTCCCCCTCTCTCACCGGCCATGGTTTGTTTTGGATCAGGTTACCCCAGTTTTCATGTTCAAACGGATGCCTTAAGCTTAAAAAAAAGACTTTAAAGTGATCGATTCATAGCTTTATCGGGAAGTAAATAGGTATGGGGTGAAGCGGGAGGGGATATGGGAAGGTGGTGGTTGTGGGGGTGGGGGGTGGAGGTGATATGGAGGCGGGGTGGGGGGGGAGGGATAATGCAATCTGGCTCAATGGCCAGAGTAAATATGCCAATGCAGAGGCGAGGGCAACAGACAAAAACTGTGTAGGTTTGGGATAATAGATCAGGGTGAGGCGACTAACTCCATTCACATCTGTTTCTATCTATCTATCTATCTATCTATCTATCTATCTATCTATCTATCTATCTATCTATCTATCTATCTATCTATCTATCTATCTATCTATCTATCTATCTATCTATCTATCTATCTATCTATCTATCTATCTATCTATCTATCTATCTCTCTCTCTCTCTCTCTCTCTCTCTCTCTCTCTCTCTCTCTCTCTCTCTCTCTCTCTCTCTCTCTCTCTCTCTCTCTCTCTCTCTCTCTCTCTCTCTTGACACACATAGTTATATACATGTGTAAATGGTAACATGCTTATGTAGTATGGACAGACGATTTTATACAAATGCATAGCAAAAAAATACCTGCATTTGAAAAGTTAGATATATATCTGTATACATTTTGTACACATATTTGTGTATACATTTTTGTATATACATATGTACACATATTTGGGATGTACATTTTTTCCATATGTGTGCACGTGTATGCGTACAGTGGGAATTGGTGGATATAGTCTTATAAACACGTACTTGAGTTTTAGGTTTATAAATAACCTAGGGCATGTTTGCATGTGATTGCATTATAGGTTCTTGCATTTATACATTTATCAGTATAAATGCAAAGCGCACGCATGCACAAGTACATATATATACATGTACATATAAAGTATACATGCATGCACAGATGCACACACTTAAATAATATCCATTGTGTATGTTGTATTATTTTATAGACTGTGCGAACGTTGCATACGTAGATAACATTATAGAGTGCACATTTATGCGTGGACAAACGCATATGTGAATGGTATGTGTTTGCAAGGGTCCGTCCATGCTTGTGTGTGTGTGTTTTGAGGAAGCATATGATATTCCAGGCTACCTATGATTAAGTACATGAGCTATTTTTCGAATACCTAAAGCCGGCATCAGCCATTTTGTCAGAGAAAACCTCTGAAACGCACCCCAGTACTGTCTCACTGAACGCCCAGGCCTTCGAAAGAAAATCTAGTTTCTGTCACAATGATTCTCCCAATAACAGGATACAGATGTCAGAAGCACTCAGGAAGGATTCAGCGCCAGATGATAGCGCAAGTATGGGGAAGTTCAGTGTGTACTGGTCAACATTGCAACATGAATTCATTCATTCATTCAACATACACCGTGGGGGCTTGATATAATTTAGTGAAACTGGAATTTCTCAACCTTTAGCGCCACCGCCTCCTTTTCTTGCATAGGAATTGAAATTCCTTCATCGACATTTATAATTGATGGATGCAACGAAAAATTAGACCCCTTTCCTATTGTCCGTCGGAGTTTAGTGTGCTAATATTGACTAAACCTTGAGATTAGGACTGATTGTTTTGTAGGCGCATATGGCACAATGCGGTAATCTCACCCGATCTCTCTAAAATATACGCATCTGTACACAAACACACACACATGTGTATATGTCTGGAGTACACATTGTTAAGGAACAAAAGAGGCATTCTGGACTTCTAATCTCACCCTTACATGTCCCTCCTCTTATACAGAGCTGATATAAACCTATGCTTATTTCCAATCGTGTTCATTGTCAATCATCCCCTCATTAAGACCCCGCCACCACGTATTTCTTCGACTCGAAACGTCACCCATTCCTTCTCTCCAGACATGCTGCCTGTCCCGCTGAGTTACTCCAGCATGTTGTGTATATCTTACGTATTTCTTAATGCTCCTATTGAGAAGGGGAGCACATCCCGCACTATATTTTCACGTTCAAGCAATCGATCATGCTGCCGGGGGGGGGGGGGGGGGGTCGGCCTGACCATTTTTTAAAATTTTACTTATACTACTTCATCGGACTGACCCCAACCAGAGAGTGTAATGCAGAAGTAAACTCTGCAAGTGGATGTGGGTTTGACCACGGTGCTCCCTCTGCTAGAATGGGAGAGTGTTATTTACTGACCGCTCCGCACGCTGAGTGGAATGATCAGGCGAAGTCTGCAATTCAACACGAGAATGTGTGTGTGCAGGTTTCCAACTACCCGAGCTATTCAGATATTTCGCAGAAACACAGCCAGGTCCACATCAATCGCACACTTTCTTAGAAAACACGCGCCATCTGCTCCAAAAATACCCAATCTCTCACTTGGAAACCCTCGCATTCAAGTTCTAATTTCTCGGGGACATGGGCTCAGCTCTCCTACGCGTATTCTGCTACAGATGACATCCATCCCTACAGCCATTACGCTGTCTCACACACACCCTTCCTTATTAGAACTTGCAACCTCTCGCAAATCAACACCTCTTCAACCCCCCAACCAATATCTTACACACACGCGTGTATTTAAATATAACTCCCTTTCACACACACCAGCACTCAGTCGTTTCCAGAACCAGGTATGTTCTCACAAGTACACGTTTTGTTTTTTTAAATCCGCGCACAAAGGAGCACACACGCTCCTGTGCGTGTAACACACACCGACATCCTCCTACCCCCGCGCCTTCTCCCAACACACTAACAGCATTGTGGAGATGTTAGTGACAGAACACCGACATTTAAACCTCGATTGCATTTTCTTTTTTTTTCTTTAAAAAAAAAGCCCCTTCAGACTTGTTTCCCCCCCTAGTTCCCTGGCAAAGTTAGGGGCTGGGTTTAGAGGTTGCCAGTGAAATAGAAACGTTCGCCTCTCTACCTAATCACGGAAACAAAAACACAAGAAAGAATCCTTTGTCAGCACTCTTACCAAGACAGAAAGTACTGCTTTACCTTCAATCATTAAGTCATGCACATGGCTCACACATATATATATTTTCTCGGATCCCTTTCCACACGCAGTCCAAACTAATATTGAAACCTTTGTCATTTTTTACTCCATTTGCGAAATTCCCTGTAAATCCCGTAAATGGTTCAGCTCGCTCACTCAGTCTTATAATGGCTCTCTTGTAAAGACACAGTGGAATGACACAATAACTATCTTTTAAATTTACGCGCATGAAATAGTACTTTATACAACAATGCTGCAATTATTTGTAGGCTTAAATACACTTTGCAGGCAGTGAGATTCTTAGTCGTGATTTTAATGTGCACTAAATATTACTCCGGTCCATGGGGCGGTGCGAAATGTAAGTTATCCAGCACACCGCTCTGTCTCTTGCACACAAGCAAAAGTTTATAAAATTAGCTGTTCGTCTGCGTGGTTTTAAGATCCCACGTACGCGACAAATCTATTCTGTGGAAGCTCCACTTTGTATGCTCTTTGCAAAACACTTAAAGCGTAAAGTTCCGCAGCGGCTTCTCGGAAATGAGGCCTACTGCAAAATGTTTACAATCTCACTTTGTTCATCTCCAATATTGAACAGCATTGTTTTGACGTTCAGGCAATGTTGAGTCTAGAAAATGTTTCTGTCCTGTTTCCAGCTTGAATTGAGAAAGGGTCGATTAAAGATAACAGCAGAATATTCAACCTTTCACCAAGATTCAACGAAGGTGATCAGACTTGTAAAAGAAAATCATAAAAGTGGTGTATTATAAAATGTATCTAATCAATTTCGCCTGATGCAGATTGGAATGAAGTGTTCGTGTATTAAAACGTTTGCACGATACGCCTAATAAATCAGTTCTATGTCCCCCACACACAGTAATTTATATCGTTCAAATAACTTGTACAATCCCGGAACCAGTCCGTGTGCGCTACAGTTAAAATCCGTGTCAAACTTGTACGGAATTCACTGTTCAGATCCATATACCTTTAATGTTTGTGCATCTCTAATTTAAACGGGGCGAATTGTTGTTTGGGGTAAGATTCATGATATGGAGACTGAACTCCGCGTTATCTGTACGTCGTATAGTGTTAGCGTAAATGTTGTCTCTTTACTGAGTGTATACTGACATGTATGTTATATATGCAGAGGAATTATCTGTAAGGAATCTTAACGACCTGCCTTTTGAAAAATCAACACTTGCACCATTTACATTCCTTCGCCCAGATTCTGTATTGTACAACCCTCACTCCCTTTAATCTCTCTCTCTCTCTCTCTCTCTCTCTCTCTCTCTCTCTCTCTCTCTCTCTCTCTCTCTCTCTCTCTCTCTCTCTCTCTCTCTCTCTGTCTATCTCTCTGTGTCTCTCTCTCTGTGTCTCTCTCTCTGTGTCTCTCGTTCTTTTTTTTCAGCACGCCAGAAAACCAACCTCTTTCACCAACATTTAGGCTAGGTCCTTATATGATGTAATGTGGATATGCCGAGGAGTCTTTGGTCGCTGTTTAAATGGAAACTGTTGTTGTGACTTTATTAACAGCCATTGCCAATTCTCAAGTAAATATCAAATTGCAACGTCAATTATACTCGAGCGGGTGCACGACCTTAAAACCGTGAATTAGTCGCTCCCAAGCACAAATATGAAAGTTTTGTTTCCCGGTCTCATTTCCTGGATGTTTCTGATTACGACTTTAGCAATGAACAGAACTCGTGGCTCTGGCGTGAGCGACCAAGGCGTTCTTATTCTGTAAACACAGAATGCTAGTAATCGTTGATGGGGAATGAAATGAAATAAAGAATTTATCCGAGGGTGAGGGTCGAGGAGTAAGTATTGCCCTGGTCAGCGAAAACCACTTCTCCAAAGCATATTGTAAAATAAATCCAAGAGCCAATTTCTGTTTCAGATAATAATGAGGTCAAAGTGAATGAGATTTGAACCTTAGAAAACGCTTATTCACTATAGCAGGCAATTTTTAAATATATGTATCTAAATATATATAAATAAATATATAAATATAAATGATGATACTAGTGCGACCTGTGAAACAATATATATAATCGGTGCGGCCTATGAAACTATATATATATATCCACAGATATATATATATATATTTATATATATATATATATATATATATAGTTTCATAGGTCGCAACGATTATTATTATTTTCAGAAGGCATTACACTCACAATTTGAACCCGCTCAACCGCGGAGGAAGTTTTTGTTATTTCGCGTGTAATTACATTAAATAAGCTATTCCAGCAAAGCATTAGTTTTGTTTGATTCACTCTAGTTGGTGTGGTTTTACTTAAAAAAGATTGAGATGATTAACTGCTCAGGAATTCAAGTAGTGCAGACAAAAAAAAGCAAAACTGACGCAGGATTCTCAATCTGGTCAAGTTACCTGAAAGGTTTGGAGAAAGCATCGGCCGATTAGTAGTGTTGGGTGCATTAATGTTGCGATTTTGCTCACATGGACACTAGACCAACAACAACAGGCAAGGGGGGTCTAAGCAAAGGTCTCTTCATTAGTTAAAAGTTCGCACCGTTTGGAAGAACCTTATACCACTCTAAACCTGGGGAAGGATCCAGACCTGAACTGTCCTCCGTGCCATCCACAGACACAGCCTGTCCCGCTGGTATCCCCCAGGACTTTGTGTTTTGCTCCAGATTCCAGCATCTGTAGTCCCTCGCGTCTGTGCCCTAAATCTAATTGTATCCTTCAACTAATTAAACTTTGAGTGTATTTCTCAGAATGTCATGCGTTAATATATCTCCACGTCCATTAGTGCGTGCCAATTCTCCGTCGCTTGGTAATGTTAATTGCTAAAGATGAATGATCCCTTAAAATAAGTATGTTATGGTGGTGTAAGATGGTGCAGGCAGATAATAATGATTATAGTAACTGCTGTGCGTTCCATTCTTCAATGAAAATTACACTTTCTGGGTAGAAAATTTGTAATTTGCAATTTGTGTTTTGCTTCTCAGCAATTGAATATATATGTGAGACCTGTATTTGATAATTAAGAATTGTTCAACCATTTATTTATTTAGTACTTATTTAAATAACCATTTATTTAATCACAGTAACCTCTCGCGTTATTTCTGTCTTTTTGATTCAAATTATTGATTGGTTAATTTTTTTTTTAAAGGGAAGGAACCTAATTTCTAAGCAACGCCGATGGTTTAATACCTTCGAGGGATTTCAATCCGGACTCCGAACTGACTCAAAAGAAATCCATCCAGCTGTTCAATATTACAAATTTTTTCTGTTCAAATGACTTGGTAGCGCCGTGGCCTCGCCTTCCTTTAGCCTTTAGAAGGGGGGTAATCTGAAAACGGATTTCGCCACCCCATCATCCACAACCCTGTAAATACCGCCTCTCTTCGCCCCCCACCCATCCAACCCCTCTCGCCTCGAACAAACACAAGTAAACTTCTCCTCAACGAGTAAGGAATCCGGTGCATTTCGCATCAAAGGTAAAAAAAAGGTAAATGAGACAAATGCAAAAGAGCGTGAGTATTGAGTTTAATTCGAAGGATCCTAGCCACTAAGACGTACGATTTCTTTCTGTGCCTTGGTTTCCGCAACCCACCACCAATATCTGCAATGCGAATACTTAGCCTCACTGAGTTTACATCACATGGAGGTGTGAGGAAATCTTAATAAGGAAACCCAGCCCTGGCACCGTGGCGTCCTCTGATCTAAAAACAAAACAGGAAGATTAGAGACTGCGAATACAAACAGACACACACACAAACACACACAGGCACACACACAAACAGGCACACACCCCCCCCACACACACACACACACATACACACGCACACATGGGCACAGAAACACACACACACACACACACACAAACAGGCACACACCCCCACACACACACATATACACACGCACACATGGGCACAGAAACACACACACACACACAAACAGGCACACACCCCCACACACACACACACACATATACACACGCACACATGGGCACAGAAACACACACACGCACACAAAGCACATATATGCACACACACAGCATATCAGCACACACACAGGCACACGCGCACACACACACAGCACATATATGCACACACAGCATATCAGCACACACACAGAAACACACACACACACACACACACACACACAAAGCACATATATGCACACACAGCATATCAGCACACACACAGGCACACGCAAACACACACAGCACATCTACTAACACATATACACAGAGCATATCAACACACACATACATTTCTCTCTCTCTATATATATACACACACACACACATTCTTTCAGTAGTACGATCATATACACTAAGTCGCACACATTAATACGTAGATACACTAACGCACTCACCTACTGAAACTTAAGTCACACACACATTAACACACATCACAAACTTACGCGGGCACATTACTACACACATACACACTTGCGTAGAGGCGCAAGGGAACGCAGGATTATTCGAAATATTGATATTTTTGGGGGGGGGGGGGTTGGTGTGAAGGAATACGGTGACTGTGCGCTGAATGGCCCCGCGCATTCCTGACTATTTAGGTAATGATGTGGATTTAGTGGCTGTGCGGCTGCCCATTGACCCATGATCACAATACAATGACCCACCCGACCCCTGCCTGACCCCTGACACTGGGCGAACACAATCCACCATTAAAGGGGAAGGGACGAGCAAACAAAGGCTGGGTTAATGTTCTTCATTAACAGAATGCAGGATTACAAATATAAACACGCTGGCTCGCTAAAGGTAAACACCAAGGAATGCCTGTATGCCATAAAAAAAATACGGTAAATCATCGCGCTGGTATCCTCTGGTATTTCTGTTTGGACTTTAGAGGGTCGCGGGTTTAAGCGAAACTCGTAAAATAGTGCAATTTCCAACGCGCTGCTTCGGAAAACGCAGTTTCCAACTGGAGATTCTCGCAGGACAACTGGAGATTCTCAAATGAATTGCAACGTGCAAAATTCCGTTCAAGTTTCATCACAATCGTGCTGGCAGTTCAATCAAAAGCAAAACATATTTGGGATTTATTCTTGCAATGCGGGAGACGGTGAGCAAAGTCTAACATTTCCCATCCCCCCCCCCTCCCTCCAAAAACAAAGTGACGGTCTTTTCTTCAATTCGAAAATAAAGCGAGGAGGGGTGGGGATGGGGGTGGGATGGGAAGGGGGTGTGGGGGTGGGGGTTGGGGTGGGGTGTGGGGGAGTGGGAGAGTCGGATAGCTGCAATTTCCTGGAAGGTGGGAACAATAAGGGACACACGAAACACGTGGGAATCAATTTACGGGCTCCAGCGGAGAATTTAGCCGGGAAATACCCCCTCCCTCCCTCTCTCTCCCTCCCTCCCTCCCCCTCTCTCTCCCTCTCCCTCCCTCTCTCCCTCTCTCACCACCCTCTCTTCCCCCCCTCCCTCCCTCTCTCCCTCTCTTTTCTCTCTCCCTCCCTCCCTCCCTCTCTTCCCCCTCCCTCTCTTCCCCCTCCCTCCCTCTCTCCCTCTCTCCCTCTCTCCCTCTCCCTCTCCCTCTCCCTCTCCCTCTCCCTCTCCCTCTCCCTCTCCTCTCCCTCTCCCTCTCCCTCTCCCCTCTCCCTCTCCCTCTCCCTCTCCCTCTCCCTCTCCCTCTCCCTCTCCCTCTCCCTCTCCCTCTCCCTCTCCCTCTCCCTCTCCCTCTCCCTCTCCCTCTCCCTCTCCCTCTCCCTCCCTCCCGATGCGTGTTAAGAGATGAGAAGTGCAGGGGGGCCGCTGTTTCAAAGCCCACCGCGCCGGAAAAGAGAACGCAGCAGAGATCCAAGCAGTAGCACATTGTGCGGGGGATCGTGAAGAGGCGGCGCGATTTGGTGATATCCTTTTCCTATCAATCTGCGTCTGTTTCGGTTTCACAAAAGCAGCCGCCAACCAGCGAGCGCTACAACGCTTCCACTGACGGATGTAGGGTGGGGTGGGGTGGATGAGGTGGAGGGAGGGAGGGGGAGGGTCACGTAGTGGCGTCTGTAGGTTACTGATTCGGTAACAATGAAAGCCGGAGGAAGGAAGGGGAGGTTAAGTGTGGAAATAGTCGGGGCTCGTTTCGAAGTAATGCTTAAAATTTGTTTTTATAATATATATATTTAAAAGCTACGTTTTCTACAGTAGAGTTACTGCCTCGCAGAGCCACAGACCCGGGTTCGGTCCTGACTACGGGCGCCGTCTGTACGGAGTTTGTACGTTCTCCCCGTGACCTGCGTAGGTTTTCTCCGAGATCTTCGGTTTCCTCCCACACTCCAAAGACGTACAGGTTTGTAGTAAATGTACTGGCTTGGTGTAAATGTAAGAATTGTCCCTGGTGTGTGTAGGATAGCGTTAGTATGCTGGGACCACTGGTCGGTGCGGACTCAGTGGGTCGAATGTCCTGTTTCCACCCAGTATCCCTATTTTATTTATATGTTGTATCCAATACTCTGGGTTGCAACACTTCATTGAAATGGAAACATGCCCATGCGTCTTTGCAGATGCCTAACTTTGAGCCAGTGTCGATTGATTAAATTAATGAAAATAAATTTAATTTATTTTTCCTTCACATTTGAACCATGAGCCAGTGATTCTATTTACCATCAACCCTCGCTGTTTCCATCCCTGCAGTTTGTATGTCAATGTCACCATCTGATCCCATTAGCTACTTCGTGTATTAAAATTCTTCTTGTTTGCCGTTTTAAACCCGTCGAAAGATGTCAGAAATCCATAATGTGTTTTTGTCTGCGATGTTTTCAGGTTTGCTTTCGTGTGTGAGAGAGAACTGTACACATGTACAAACGTGTTGCTGTTGAAAATCCTCAGGACCAGGTTCAGCTTGGATATTTTTTCCCACTTAATTTTCCCAGGAGAAATGGGTTTGTAAACAAATTCTCCTTGCATGTAAAACTGCCTTTCTTGTTTTCGTATATTCTAATTCCTTTTTGTTTATTTTTCTAAATTACAGGAAATTTATTCAATTTCTATGATGTGTTTTCTGTTACAAAATGTTTCTTTTATCTTCTCTATTGCTATTTTTTTAATTTTTTTTAATTTTTACAAAATCTTTGCATTCTCTTCAACGACCACGCTTGCCATAACAGGTAATAAATAGAATCATGGTTGACATTCTACATGACTGTGGATAAGACAATCAATACTTTCTCGTCCTTTTTGATCTGTCTATATCAGTTGGGGTTTTTTTTTACACTATTTTTCTTTAAGAGTTCTCCAATTGATGGCACCCAAGTTCATGTTGTACCGTTCAGGGTAAATGGTAGGGAATTGAGGAATGCAGTGGAACAGAGGGATCTGGGAATAACTGTGCATTGTTCCCTGAAAGTGGAATCTCATGTGGATAGGGTGGTGAAGAAGGCGTTTGGTATGCTTGCCTTTATAAATCAGAGCATCGAGTATAGAAGTTGGGATGTAATGTTGAAATTGTACAGGGCATTGGTGAGGCCGAATCTGGAGTATGGTGTGCAGTTCTGGTCGCCAAATTATAGGAAGGATGTCGACAAAATGGAGAGGGTACAGAAGAGATTTACTAGAATGTTGCCTGGGTTTCAGCACTTAGGCTACAGAGAGAGGTTGAACAGGTTGGGTCTTTATTCTTTGGAGCATAGAAGGTTGAGGGGGGACTTGATAGAGGTTTTTTAAAATTATGAGAGGGACGGACAGAGTTGACGTGGGTAGGCTTTTCCCTTTGAGAGTGGGGAAGATTCCAACAAGGGGACATAGCTTCAGAATTGAGGGACAAAGGTTTAGGGGTAACATGAGGGGGAACTTCTTTACTCAGAGGGTTGTGGCTGTATGGAATGGGCTTCCGGTGGAAGTGGTGGAGGCTGGCTCGATTTTATTATTTAAGAGTAAATTGGATAGGTATATGGATAGGAGGGGATTGGAGGGTTATGGTCTGAGTGCAGGTAGATGAGACTAGGTCAGGGAGAATGGTCGGCGTGGACTGGTAGGGCCGGACAGGCCTGTTTCCATGCTGTAGTTGTTATATGTTATATGTTATATGTTCTTATTGAGTTGAGTTTTTGAGAGTTGAGTTTATTTTATTGTCAGGTGTACAGGGTAAAGCTTTTGCTGCGTGCTAACCAGTCAGCAGAAAGACAATACGTGATTACAATCGAGCCATCCACAGTACCCTTGTTTCTGCTCGTGCTCACTCATCATTAACCCCGCCTGTCCCGCAAGGATCTACCACCAGACCTCGCCTATTTCTCAACTCCATGCCAGCCATTGATCACATCAACTAAAGCCATGGTGGGGTTTTCCCTCTGTAGACCAAGGGTTCACTAGCTCCCTTTATTATCATCTATTCCAAACTTCCTCCCATTGGAGATTCATCAGATGCCTTGATCAACAAGCACTATGGAATATTTCCTCAGCGAATAGTAAAAGGCTAAACGCTTCCTACCTCATTGAAACCTGTGAAATTCCTGAATAGGGTAGATGTGCAGAGGATGTTTCCACAAGTGGGAGAATCTAGGACCAGAGGCCATAGCATCAGAAGGCTGTGGAGGCCAAGTCAATGGATATTTTTAAGGCGGAGATTGATTGATTCTTGATTAGCATCAGGGGTTATGGGGAGAAGGCAGGAGAATGAGGCTGAGAGGGAGAGATAGATCAGCCATGATTAAATGGTGGAGAAGACTCGATGGGCTGAATGCCCTAATTCTGTTCCTATAGCTGATGAACCTATTGGAAATGTGAAGGAGTTCACTTTGGCAGAAAAAGAAAAAAAAGAGTATTTATGTTAAAATTGGCAAATATCAAAAGGTTTTGGTGTTTGGAAACCAATTAGCAGAAATTGCTGGAAGGTACTTTGTAGATACAGCAACCAATCTGGATGGAAATTGGTAAGGGGATACTTACTGCAAGAGGATTTGAGTAAAAGAGGAGAGACAGCTGCCTACATGACCCTGGTGAGACTCACCTGGAGGATTGTGGAGGGAGGAACTGCAGAAGCTGGTTTACACCGAAGATAGATGCAAAATGCTGGAGTAACTTCGCGGGTCAGGCATCATCTCTGGAGAAATGGAATTCGGGTTGAGACCCTTCCTCAGACTGAGAGTCAGGGGAAAGGGAACCTAGAGGTATGAAAAGGTAAAGAACTAATCATAGCTGGCACCAATGGTCAAGGAGTCCACAATGGTCCATTGTTGGCTGTGGGGGAGGTGATAACGAGAGGATATGAAATGTGAAATTAGCAGGATGACTAGGGCGGGGGAGAGACGGAAAGAGAGGGAATGTAAGTGTTACTTGAAATCTGAGAAATCAATGTTCATACCCCTGGGCTGGAAGCTGCCCAAGCGAAATGAGATGCTGTTCCTCCAATTTGAAGAAGGGTCTCGACCCGAAAGGTCACCCAGTCCTTCTCTCCAGAGATGCTGCCGGTCCCGCTGAGTTACTCCAGCTTTTTGTGTCTACCTCCAATTTGTAGTATTGTGTACTGTTCCAATCTCCCAAACGTATGCGGAATAAACCTTTTACAGCGGGGAGTTTAACAACCGTTCACTAAGTTAATTCAGGGGATGGTTGGTTTGCATAAAAGGGAAAGATTATATTAACTGGGCCTGTATGTTGTTCATCTCATTGAAACATATAAATCCCTACATTGATTGACAAGGAAATGATAATGTTTTGGGAGGGTCGGGTGTCTAAACCAGGGATTACAGTTTCAAAATAAGACCGTCACCACTTAAGGTTGACACGAGTAGATTTTTTTTCAGTTCTGGATCCAAGGAATTCTCTTCCCAGTTTCAAAACATATTCAAGACACAGTTTATGGTAACTTTTTGGATGTTAAGAGATATTAAGAGATTAGGATAGGAAAATGACTCGAGGTCAAAGATCAGTTGGGATCTTATTGAATGGTGGAGCAAGAGTGTGAGGCAGTGTTTGCCTCACCCAGCCCTCGTTTCTCATGCTCTCCCGTTTATTTTGTCCTCATGTGCAGATGTTTATTCTCCTCCATCTCTGATCTCTTGTATGTCTACAATTTCAATTGCTCTGCCATTAGCAGATGTATCTTCATACGTCAAAGCCTGAAAATCTTCAAGCATTTCTCCTTCTACTTTCCTTTCCACCAGCGTTCAATAAAACCTGTCACGTTGACTTGGACCTTAAGTCACCTGCTGTCTTATTTCCATTTCTAGCTCATTGAGTGTTGTATTTTAATGCTGCACTGAAGCAACTCTTACTATATAATTGCAGGTTAAAATATTTTACCTTCTTTTCACACATCCTTTTTCTCCTGGAGAGAATTAAACTGAAGGCGAGAAAAGGCCAGAAGAAATCAGGGCTGGCAACAGACGACCTCAGGAAAGGTGGAGGCCAGAATGAAGTTGATGGGATAACAAGAGGGATTTCTCCAATTTCAAGCAACTCCTACAATCCCTCCCCTCCCCTCTCTCCGCCCTCCCCACCCAAGTCATCCTACCAGTCCGCATCCTTGTATCCAGTTTGGTTTAGTTTATTGTCACGTGCAGGGAAAGGTACAGTGGAAAGTTTTTGTTGCGTGCTGACCAGTCAGCGGCAAAACAATACATGATTACAATCGAGCCATTTACAATGTATAGACACATGATTTTACACCTCTTGTTATCATACCTCCCCAACCAAAATTGGGCCATTGTGGGCCCAACCCTTCCTGGGTGATCTTTTAGTTTTAGTGCAGAGATACAGTGCGGAAACAGGCCCTTCGGCCCATCTGTTACCGTCCCTGATTTAGTTCTGCCCTTTTCTTGCCTTCAGTTTTAATCCTTCCCCCTCCCCCACCCCTACCCCACCCAAACTCCACTTTCAGTCTGAAGAAGGGTTCTGACCTGAAAGGTCACCCATTCCTTCTCTCCAGAGATGCTGTCTGACCCGCTGAGTTACTCCAGCATTTTTGGGTCTATCTTCTAAACCCCTTCCTTCACTCCACCACTTTTCAGGTATATATTATCTGAAATGTAGTTGTCGACACCGAGCATATCATATCATATCATATCATATATATACAGCCGGAAACAGGCCTTTTCGGCCCTCCAAGTCCGTGCCGCCCAGTGATCCCCGTACATTAACACTATCCTACACCCACTAGAGACAATTTTTACATTTTACCCGCCAATTAACCTACATACCTGTACGTCTTTGGAGTGTGGGAGATTACTGATGTTGGTTTATAAGAAAAGAAACACAAAGTGCTGGAGGAACTCAGCGCTGGGGCCAGACAGCATCTGTGGTGGACATGGATAGGTGAAGTTTCAGGTCTGGATGCTTGTCAGACTATAGGCACAAAATGCTGGAGTAACTCAGTGGGTCAGGCAGCATCTCTGGAGAAAAGGAATAGGTGATGTTTCGGGTCGAGACCCTTCTTCAGATGGAAGTGAGAGACTGAGAGTCTCAGTCTGAAGAAGAGTCTATACTTGAAAAGTCACCTTTTCCTTTTCTCCAGAGATGCTGCCTGACCCACTGAGTTACTCCAGCATTTTGTGTGCGTGTTTCTCCAGAGCTGCTGCCTGACCCACTGAGTTACTCCAGCATTTTGTGTGTGTGTTTTCTAGTTGTTGACACTCTCGGCTCTTGCTCGCTGCTTGGTTCAAAAAAAAAAAAAATCCCAATCAAAAATGATATTGATATTGAAAAAGAGCCGAGGAGCTTTGAAGTTTATTGGAAACAGGCAGGAAGAGACCCCTGGGACGTGTTTGCACTCAGTTATAAGGGGACAAAATTATTCGGCATCAATGAGGAACCAGAAAAACTCAATATTCCAAGAAGCGCCGCACCTCATAAAACCGAAACGGGTTTGCCTTTGGTGCTGAGAAACACTAACATGGGGTAGTCTTCTGTTTTAAAGTCTTTTAAACATTGGGAACAGCTGTGCCTAAACCTCGCGTCGCTGGCACCAGGCGAGGGGGTTTAAGCAGATTATATAAATGCGGAGGAAGGAACTGCAGATGTTGGTTTACACCGAAGATAGACGCAAAGTGCTGGAGTAACTCAGCGGGACAGGCAGCATCTCTGGATAGAAGAAGGAATGGGTATCGTTTCGGGTCGAGACCCTTCTTCAGCCTGAGCGTCAGGGGAGAGGGAAACACAGAGATATGGAATGGGTAAGGGATCAATAGAGATGCAGATCAAGGAAGATATAGAATAGACCATTGTGGAGGATGGAAGTGCAGATGCTGGTTTAAACCGAAGATGGGCAAAAAATGCTGGAGTAACTCAGCGGGACAGGCAGCGTCTGTGGAGGAGAGAAGGGATGGGTGATGTTTCGGGTCGAGACCTTTCGCCGGACTTATCATCATATCATATCATATATATGCAGCCGGAAACAGGCCTTTTCGGCCCTCCAAGTCCGTGCCGCCCAGCGATCCCCTGACTTCTTCAGGATAGATCATTGTTAGCTGCGAGGTGGTGACCACATAGCAAACAGAGATAAAATGTAACCAGGGGGACAGTCAGACTGGTTGGAGAACTGGGGAGGGGAGGGATGGAGAGAGAGAGAGAGAGGGAAAGCAAGGGTTACTTGAAGTTGGAGATGTCAATGTTCATGAGGTGCTGTTCCTCCAATTTGCTTCTGGGCCTCACTCTGGCCGGGGACGAGGCCAAGGACCTCCATTGCAGGCGCGGGAATTCCGTAAATGGGGGGTAACGTTTGTGCTTGCGCTTTGACACGGCTATATTTAAGAGGGATTTATTCACAAAATGCTGGAGTAACTCAGCAGGTCAGGCAGCATCTCGGGAGAGAAGGAATGGGTGACGTTTCCCATTCCTTCTCTCCCGAGATGCTGCCTGACCTGCTGAGTTACTCCAGCATTTTGTGAATAAATCGATTTGTATCAGCATCTGCAGTTGTTTTCTTATATTTAAGAGGGAGTTAGATGTGGCCCTTGTGGCTAAAGGGATCAGGGGGTATGGAGAGAAGGCAGGTACGGGATAGTGAGTTGGATGATCAGCCATGATCATATTGAATGGCGGTGCAGGCTCGAAGGGCCGAATGGCCTACTCCTGCACCTATTTTCTAAACACATGTGTAAAAGCGGCCGAGGTGGCGTCTCCGTCAATGGGGCTGAGAGGCGAGTGGAGAGAAGGTGTGTGTGGTTGTCTTATCACAATGCAGCTGTTGTGCGGTAGTCACGCCATACCCCAGGTATTAGCCGGAATCTTGCTTTAAAAAAAAAAAAAAAAAAGTTTTTTGAATAACCTACACTGTTAATGTTTCATTCCCACCTCGCGGTTTCCATAGCAACCCCGAAAAATATGCGCAGGGCAGCGATGGGAATGGAAATTCTCAAGCAGGCGGACTTTGTTTCAAACACAATTGGTGGAGTCGCTGCCTCACGGCGCCAGAGACCCGGGTTCGATCCCGACTACGGGTGCTGTCTGCACTGAGTTTGTACGTGACCCGCGTGGGTTTTCTCCGATACCTCCGGGTTCCTCCCACACTCCAAAGACGTAGAGGTTTGTAGGCTGATTGGCTTGGTGTAAATGTTTAAAAAAATGTCCCCAGCGTGTGTGGGATAGTGTCCCCAGCGGGTCGGCCCGGACTCGTTGGGCCGAAGGGCCTTTCCGCGCTGTATCTCTAAACTAAACTCGGCCATGTCAGATACAAAATGCTGGAGTAACTCAGCGGGGCAGGCGGCATCTCTGGAGAGAAGGAATGGGCGACGTTTCGGGTCAAGGCCCCTTCTTCAGACTGATCTTCGGAGATGCTGCCTGTCCCGCTGAGTTACTCCAGCATTTTGTGTCTTGTCTTCAGTTTAAACCAGCTTCTGCAGTTCCTTCCGACGCGTAATGGTCAAGGTCCCTTTCTCCAGCAGCTGGGTTGTTTTTTACAGTGAGGACCGCTGTTATCAGGGAACTGGAGGAGTCCCACTGGGCGATAGAGTTGTATCAACACACTCACTTAAAATTATGGGGCCGTTCAAAGAACCTCGCTTTAATGACTTCACTTCTAATGATCTCAACCCGGGGCTCCTGGATTCCATCAAAGCCAAATCCGCTCGCTGCCTTCCCGCCTGCGAGCCAAATGTCCACCTACAAATCAAGCTGGCACAAGCGGCGAGGCGGGGAACTGCAGATGCTGGAGCCTTGAGAAAAGGGCAAAAGTGCTGGAGTAACCCAGCAGGTCAGGCAGCATAGCGCCAGACTGAGTATAACAGGCCCCGCGGCCAACTTGCCCACACCGACCAACGTGCCCCATCTACACTAATCCCACCTGCCCGCGTTTGGCCCATAATCCCTCTAAATCTGTCATATCCATGTACCTTTATAAATGGATAGGTGACGTTTCGGGGCGAGACCGTTCTTCAGGCTGGAGAACCTGTCTGAAGAAGCGTCTCGACCCGAAACTTCACCTATTCCTTTTCTCCAGAGATGCTGCCTGAACCCCTGAGTTATTTCAGCTTTTTGTGTCTTCTGTTCAAACCAGCATCTGCAGTTTTCTTCCTGTACTAAATGTCTAAATGTTTCTAAAACGTTCTGACCGTACCTGCGTCAACTTCCTCCTCCGGCAGGCAGCAGGTCCCATACATCCAACACACTTAGTGTAAAAAAATGTTGCCCCTCAGGTTCCTATGACACCTCTTCCCCCCTCACCTGAAACCTATGTCCTCTGGTTCTCGATTGAGAGTGATCAGCCATGATCGCATTGAATGGCGGTGCTGGCTCGAAGGGCTGAATGGCCTACTCCTGCACCTATTGTCTATTGTCTATTGTCTATTGTTTGCCCTCTCTATTCCTCTCGTAATCTTGTTCTATAAGTTCACCCCTCATCCGCTTACGCTCCAAAGAATAAAACATTAAGTCCTCGCCTGCCCAACCCATCGGGTTCTTGCAACATCATCATTAATCTTTTCTACACTCTTTCCAGCTTAGCATCATTCATATAACATGGTGACCAAAACTGAACGCACTAATGTCTTGTACGATTGTAACATGACCTCCCAACTTCTATACTCTGACCCGCGAAAGCCTTCTTGACCTGAGGCATCTGTGGAGGACAAGGGGGACCTTTCCACAGACTGGTTGTGGTGGGGGATGGAGGGGGGAGAAACAGGAAATGGGACGTGGGGGCGGGACAATGCCTGGCAAGTGATGGGTGGATACAGGTGACAGGGGGGTGGGTGGAAAAAGGGGGAGAGATAAAAGGAGACAAAGGGATGTCAGGTAAGGAGAGGAGGAGTGAGAAGAACTTCCAGATGATCTCTGGTTTCCTCCCACACTCCAATGGCGTACAGGTTTGTCGATTAATTGGCTTTGTAAAATTGTAAATTGTCCCTAGTGTGTGTAGGATAGTGTTAGTGTGCGGGGATCACTGGTCGGTGTGGACTCCGTGGGCCGAAGGGCCTGTTTCCGCGCTGTATCTCTACACTAGACTAAACTAAACTTTAAAAGCTGGATGAAAAATTTCAAGTGGAAGCGACATTTTACTGAATGTTCGCAGTGGATGGACATCACATGTTAATTACTGAGGCTACCGGAGATAGATATCGGAGGCTCCGGACACGTGCTGTGCAGATGGAGCGATATTACACGCAGCTGTATCAAGGGATGGGGGTTAATTGATGTGGCAGCGAAGCTGTTGTATCAGGAATGCCATGTACATTTCTGCTGGTCGGATCGCAGCTGCAACTTCGTAAGCAGAGGATAGACACAAAAAAGCTGGAGTAACTCAGCGGGTCAGACAGCATCTCTGGAGAAAAGGAATAGGTGACATTTCGGGTCGTCATCTATTCCTTGTCTCCAGAGACGCTGTCTGACCCGCTGAGTTACTCCAGATTTTTGTGTCTATCTTCGGTTTAAACCTTCCCACACATGTAGGAAGCAGTGGCCGTTTTTGTATCACAAACAACAGCCGATCGTGTGCGAAACCCAAGGGCGGCACAGTGAAACGGCGAGTAGCTGCGCTGGAGACGCGGGTTCGATCCTGACTTCGGACGCTGACTGCGTGTGGAGTTTGCACGTTCTCCCTGTGAAGGCGTGGGTTTGCATCGGTTTCCACCCACATCACAAAGACTGTGCCGCTGAGGGGTCGAATTTGAGGGGAGTTTGGTGAGAATATGTGGAGAATAGTAACTGCAGGAATTAATAGTTGTAATGTATCTGAGATGCTTATCTGACATGTATCTATGTGCTTATGTACTATATAGAACTGTATAATAATAATAATAATAATACATTACATTTCTATAGCGCTTTTCATATACTCAAAGACGCTTTACAGGGATTTAGAGAACATAGGGAAGTGAATAAATAGATAAATAAGTAAACGAACAGAGAAAGGAGACAGAGGGTGGGTGACCTTCAGTGGTTGAAGGCAGTACTGAATAGGTGAGACTTCAGTGATGTTTTGAATGTGGTGAGTGTGGAGGAGTCTCTGACGGTTTGAGGTAGTGAGTTCCATAGGGTGGGAGCAGCGATGGAGAAAGCCCTGTCCCCCCAGGATCTGAGTTTGGTCCGGATGTGGGGGGATAGGAGATTGGCAGCAGCAGAGCGGAGGGTGCAGGTGGGAGTGTGCCTGTGGAGGAGGTCGGTCAGGTAGGATGGGGCCAGGTGATACTGTGATCAAGTGATACTTGTACTGAACTGTATACAAAAATGAATTGCACTCTACTTCGGTACATGTGACAAATGAAATACCATACCATACCATACCGTACCATACCGAACCGTACCGTACCTAGATGGGTAGTTGGCGGCTGGCACGGACTCGGTGGGGCAAAGGGCCAGTTTCTGTGCTGTATGACTTCAACTTCGGCGATAGGCACAAAATGCTGGAGTAACTCAGCGGGCCAGGCAGAAACCCAGGAGAGAAGGAATGGGTGACGTTTCGGGCCGAGACCCTTCTTCAGACTGATCACTCCGACAATGTTAGTTGCGGTTCGCTGCGATTAGCACGGGTGCCATTGGTTATGGGAGGAAGGCAAGGAGAATGGGGATTGAGAGGGAACGATAGACCAGCCATGGTTGAATGGCGTAGTGGACTTGGTGGGCCGAATGGCCTAATTCTGCTCCTATGATTTATGAACAAAACCAAATACTGTGCTTGAGTTTCTGGGTGGACACTTGAACCTACCCGGAGAACAGAACAGCGTAGCACAGGAACAGGCCCTTCGGCCCACATTGTCCATGACGACCATGACGCCAGGTTAAACTAATCTCCTGTGCCTGCACGGGATCTATATCCATCGATTCCCTGCATATCCACGTCCCTATCTCAAAGTCTCGTGGATGCCACTATTGCATCTGAAGCCTCCAACGCCAAAGGCGATACTGCCATTACTAAGTTACACACCTCTTCGGCCACAGAATGCCCCACGTCTTCGGCCACAGAAATGTGCTGCTGCTCGCAACGTGGTCAGCAGGCGGTAGAGGGGAGGGTTGTCCTGGATTGCGTGGACCATCATCGGAAGGATACGAGGAGGTAGTGGGATAGAGGAGGTAGTCGAGGCTGGGACTATCCCAACATTTCAGAAGGTACTTGGGTAGGACAGGTTTGGATGGACATGGACCAAACGCCGGCAGGTGGGACTAGTGTAGCCGGGACATGTTGGCCGGTGTGGGCAAGGTGGGCCGAAGGGCCTATTTCCACGCTGTCTCACTCTATGGCCCGATCATCGGTGTTGTTCGACGTGGATTCACCAGTAGACGGGGTTGCCTTTTCGAACAACTTTAGTGAAAACTACCGCTGTTCATCTTCTCCAGAGATGCTGCCTGACCCACTGAGTTATTCCAGCATTTTTTTTTATTCCTCCAGATTCCAGCTGTATCTTGTGTCTCGCTAAAGTTCATAGGTGGAAGAAAATAACACTCTATACAAGTATACAAATAGATCGGTTTTTTCCACGACTCTCAGTCTGAAGAAGGGTCTCGACCCGAAACGTCACCGACTGCGTTTGTCCAAAGATGCTGTCCGACCCGCTGAGTTACTCCATCATTTTGTGATCTCCTGAGCGAAATTGTTTACCATTTAAATGTTAGCCGACGTTGGTTGTTGTTTTACCAGGAGTCTTTAATATATTTGTAATTATTTTAATTAATTCACCATAACAGCGTCACCGCTCTGTATTCACTTCGCGCCTTCGTCTTCTAGATTAAACTGGTAAAACGACCGTACATTTAAAACTTAAATTTTAAATTGGTGGGTGAGATTGAATACATCAGAAACACAAAGTTAAGTCTTAAGTTATAAAACGATGTTCGAAATGCGTGTTGATTAAACAAAATAATATAATAATATACATTTCAAACCAAATGGTCACAGGGAGAACGTACAAACTCCGTACAGACAGCACCTGTAGTCGGGATCGAACCCGGGCCTCTGGCGCTGTGAGGCAGAAACTCTACCGCCCGTTCCTCCAGCACTTTGTGTTTCACCCTAGATCCTATCATCTGCAATTCTTTTTGGCTCCCTTGATTTTCAGACCGCGCAGTTAAGTGACTTTTATTTGTAGAATTGTGCAAACGCTTTATTATTGTCATTTATAATGTCTTCCCCAATCTCATGTTCAAAAATCAAAACACGTGGAACTACATTTTTATCAGTTTCAGCTGCGCTCCATTAAGTCACTCGGACTATTTGAGTTGAGAAATCCGTAAGCATAGTAACAAGAAGTGTTATGTTGAAGCCGGTCCAACCAGGCAGAATATTCCACTGTTGCTAGGAACATTGATATCTGGCACATTGATATCACCGTTGGGGAAGGAACTGCAGATGCTGGTTTAAATCGAAGGGAGACACAAAATGCTGGAGTAACTCAGCGGGTCAGGCAGCATCTCCGGAGAGAAGGAATGGGTGACGTTTCGGGTCGAGACCTTTGTTCAGACTCGCGTTATCATCGTGCATATCGTCAGAGATTATGTTTTTTGAGGACCTAATTCCTTTCGTATGATAGCATTGGGTGGCGCAGGTGGTACGGTACAGCGACAGAGTCCCGGGTTCGACCCTGACCTCGGGTGCTGTCTGTGTGGGGTTTGTGCGCTCTCCCTGTGACCGCGTGGGTTTCCTCCGGGTGGTCTGGTTTTCCCCCACATCCCAAAGACGTGTAGGTTAATTTGGCCTCTCTGTAAGTGCCCCCCCCCCCCTCCAGTGTGTACGGAGTGGTTGAGAAAGTGGAATAACAAAGAACTAGTGTGAACAGGCTATGGATGGTCGGCGTGGACTCGGTGGACTATATCCAAGTCACTCAGTTCCAGTGCAATTACAAGTGGGCAGTAAGCGAAGGCTTTACCAGCAATGCCCAAATCTAAAAGGCGAATTAAAAAATAATTACTTTGACAATAGACAATAGGTGCAGGAGGAGGACATTCGGCCCTTCGAGCCAGCACCGCCATTCAATGTGATCATGGCTGATCATTCTCAATCAGTACCCCGTTCCTGCCTTCTCCCCATACCCCCTGACTCCGCTACCCTTAAGAGCTCTATCTAGCTCTCTCTTGAATGCATTCAGAGAATTGGCCTCCACTGCGTTCTGAGGCAGAGAATTCCACAGATTCACAACTCTCTGACTGATTTGGGGAAGAAGGGGAGGACTGGAAATCGGGTATAAGTTCAGTCTGTAGCAGGGTCCCAACCCAAAATATCATGTGTCCTTCCCCCCCACACCGGTGACCCGTTGAGTTGGTCCAACACTTTTGCTCAAGATTCCAGCATCTGCACACCTGCTTCGATATTTTGGCCGATGAAACAAGCTAAGTGACAAAGTAAAACGAAAGTTATTTATATAGTTGCTACCACAGAACTGTGTAAAGGGCAACATTGCGACGGACGACGTTAAATGGGGAAAAAACAGAAGGGAAAATGTACGAAATAATCAGGACATTTTGCCGCATAGAATTAATCTTAACTGAGATTTGAAATGGATTTTAGCATTGTGGAGAAAGCGGGTCCTTTATCTTTCACTCAATCTTTGACAGACCCGGGGAGTCACACAGCGTGGAAACAGGCCCTTCAGCCCATCTTGCCCACACCGGCCAACATGTCCCAGCTACACTCGTCCCACCTGCCCGCGTTTGCCCCATATCCCTCCAAAGCTGTTTTGCAGTCCCGATCCCTATAGGCTCGGAATAATGTTGCATCGTCACCGAGAGGATGCCCCATTGTATCACCTGGTGGAATGACTCGACGGGCCGAACGGCCTAATTATGCTCCTCTGTCCTATCGTGAGTGACTGCGGCAGGATACGCAGTGGCGTGGAAGATAGACACAGAAATACTGGAGTAACTCAGGCAGCAGCATCTCCGGAGAGAAGGAATGAGTCTGGAGAAGGGTCTCGACCCGAAACGTCGCCCGATCCTTCTCTCCAGAGACGCGGCCCGACCCGCTGAGTTACTCCAGCATTTTGTGCCTATCTTCGGTGTAAACCAACATCTGCAGTTCGTTGGGCGCAGCGGTAGAGTTGCTGCCTTACAGCGAATGCAGCGCCAGAGACTCAGGTTCGATCCTGACAACCGGCGCCGTCTGTACGGAGTTTGTACGTTCTCCCCGTGACCTACGTGGGTTTTCTCCGAGATCTTCGGTTTCCTCCCACACTCCAAAGACGTACAGGTTTGTGGGTTAATTGGCTGTGCAAATGTGAAGATTGTCCCTAGTGTGTGTCGGATAGTGTTAGTGTGCGGGGATCGCTGGGCGGCGCGGACCCGGTGGGCCGAAGGGCCTGTTTCCGTGCTGTATCTCTAAATCTAAATCTAAATCTAAAATCAAATCTGCAGGGCTCAGTCTGAAGAAGGGTCCCGACCCCAACGGTCGCCCGTTCCTTGAGTCCGGAGACGCTGCCCGACCTGCTGAGTTACTCCAGCATTTTTTGTGTCTTCCTTGCAGTTCCTCCCTCCACCCGAAAGCAGCAAGCGCCCAATCTCGGGCGGGTCCGGTCCGCCCCCGTCGTCATCCTCGTAGCAACAGCGTCGCAGCTCTACTCTGGCCATAAGCAGCCGTTTACTGTTCAGCCGGCTACTTTAGTGTTGAGTTCACAGAGGCCATCCCCCGCTATTAAAAGCCTTTGAAGCGTTTCCTCGGCCGGCACCCACAATTATCAAAGATAGACGCAAAAAAGCTGGAGTAACTCAGCGGGACAGGCAGCATCTCTGGAGAGGAGGAATTGGGTGACGTTTCGGGTCGAGATGCTGCCTGTACCGCTGAGTTTTTTGTGTCTATCTTCGGTTTAGACCAGCATCTGCAGTTCCTTCTTACACACCCACAACTATCAGTCTCGTTTAGTTGAGTTTATTGTCACGTGTACCGAGGTACAGTGAAAAGCTTTTGTTGCGCGCTCACCAGGCAGCGGAAAGACAGTACACGATCACAATCGAGCCATTTACATTGTACAGATACATGATAGAAAACATAGAACATTGAAACATAGACAAATAGGCGCGGGAGTAGGCCATTCGACCCTTCGAGCCAGGACAGCCATTCAGTCTGAAGAAGGGTCTCGACCCGAAACGTCACCCATTCCTTCTCTCCCGAGATGCTGCCTGTCCCGCTGAGTTACTCCAGCATTTTGCGAATACAGCCATTCAAAATGATCATGGCTGATCATCTAAAATCAGTAGGAAAGAACTGCAGATGCTGGTTTAAATCGAAGGTAGACACATAATGCTGGAGTAACTCAGCGGGGCAGGCAGCATCTCTGGAGATAAGGAATGGGTGACGTTTCGGGTCGAGACCCTTCTTCAGACCCCGTTCCTGCTTTTTCCCCATCTAATTTCCCCAATGAACAACTATCCACCTCATTGGTGACCCTCGGACTATCCTTGATCGAACTTTGTTGACTTTACCTTTCACTAAACGTTAATCCCTTATCATGTAAGGTGAATCCCTTTAATCCCATCATCAGGTCGAGACCCTTCTTCAGACTGGTTGATTGTTTTTTATCATAAACTGTCCGAGTGTGCAGTGTTATAAATATATAAGAAAATAACTGCAGATGCTGGTACAAATCGAAGGTAATTATTTCACAAAATGCTGGAGTAACTCAGCAGGTCAGGCAGCATCTCAGGAGAGAAGGAATGGGTGACGTGATCACGAGTTACTCCAGCAGTTTGTGTCCACCTTCGGTTTGGACCGGCATCTGCAGTTATTTTCCTGCAGTTTGTTGTACTGAGATGCGGTGATATACTGGCTGTTGGCGCTGGTCCTATCTACGTGTGCTGTCGCTGTCAGTACGGAGTTTGTACGCTCTCCCTGTGACCGCGTGGGGTTTCTCCGGTTTCCTCCCACATTCCAAAGACTTACAGGTTTAGAGTAAAAAAATGTACATAGTCCCTGGTGCGTGTAATTGTGGGAGTGTAGTTCGGGTTGATCGCTGGTCGGTGGCGGCTCGGCCGACCGAAGAGCCACAGATTCTCTAAAATCTAACGTAAGGGGTAGTAGGCCATTTACAAAGGAGATGAGGAAAAACTGTTTCAGTCAGAGAGTTGTGAATCTGTGTAATTCTCTGCCTCAGAAGGCAGTGGAGGCCAATTCTCTGAATGCATTCAAGAGAGAGCTCTTAAGGATAGCGGAGTCAGGGGGTATGGGGAGAAGGCAGGAACGGGGTACTGATTGAGAATGATCAGCCATGATCACAGTGAATGGTGGTGCTGGCTCGAAGGGCCGAATGGCCTCCTCCTGCACCTATTGTCCATCGTCTATTGTCTATTGATTCGTAATTATTCTTGGGAGATATCCTGGGGAGATCTATAATCAGAGAGAAGAAAAACTCTCTCTCTCTCTCCCTCTCCCCCCTCTCTCTCTCCCCCTCTCTCTCTCCCCTCTCTCTCTCCCCCTCTCTCTCTCCCCCTCTCTCTCTCCCTCTCCCTCTCTCCCCCTCCCTCTCTCCCCCTCCCTCTCTCCCCCTCCCTCTCTCCCCCTCCCTCTCTCTCTCCCCCCGCCCCGCCCCCCATCCGCCCTCACTCCTACATTCACATATTCACAGTAAGTGGGTGGCAGGGAGAATTTTGTGGACATATTTTCTTCTATAAACCAACAGAAAAAAAAATGCCGACAGCCATACATGTTTGAATGATATTTATTGTAATTACATCAACTGGGGCGACGCGTTTAATAAATGGGCAACGATGACCTGAACGCCAACGCGCCGGTTAATTTTCTGAGACGTCAGAGTAGTAATGTGCTTTGTGCTTTCTTGTCATCCTGAAGCTGATCAATAAAGTCTGATGAAACGTCACCCATTCCTTCTCTTCTGAGATGCTGCCTGACCTGCTGAGTTACTCCAGCATTTTGTGAATAAATACCTTCGATTTGTACCAGGATCTGCAGTTATTTTCTTATACTAGAAGTCTGCTGAAATATTTGCGTGCAGCTCAGAGTGAGGTTTGTGTCTACTGGATTATCTCGTGTATTGATTTGTAGGAAAAGTTAAGCGAATACAAGGGTGAAACTGTAAATAATAATCCTTTTCTCCAGAGTCCATCTCTCCAGAGATGCCGCCTGACCCGCTGAGTTACTCTAGCACTTTTTTCGTCTATCTTCGGTATAAACCAGCACCTGCAGTTCTTTCCCACACAATGATAATTGATAGATTTTTTTTCCATATTGTCTAGCTGGCTCCTATTTACCAAATGTACCATTTTCATATGTCCATAAGGAATAGGAGTAGAATTAGGCCATTCGGCCCATCAAGTCTACTACGCCATTCAATTGTGGCTGATCTATCTCTCCCTCCTAACTCCATTCTCCTGCCTTCTCCCCATAACCTCTGACACCTAGACTAATCAAAAATCTATCTATCTCTGCCTCAAAAATGTCCATTGACGGCCTCCACAACCTTCTGTGGCAAATAATGCCACAGATTCACCACCCTCTGACTCAAGAGATTTCTCCCCATCTCCTACCTAAAAGAACCTCCTTTAATTCTGAGGTTGTGACCTCTGGTCCTAGACTCTCCCAATAGTGGAAACATCCTCCCCACATCCACTCTATCTAGGCCTTTCACTATATCTCGTTTCCCTCTCCCCTGACTCTCAGTCTGATGAAGGGTCTCGACCCGAAACGTCACCCATTCATTTTCTCCAGAGATGCTGCCTGACCCGCTGAGTTACTCCAGCATTTTGCGTCCACCTTTGGAGTAAACCAGCATCTACAGTTCCTTCCCACACAGGGTTGTAGGTTAGACAATAGACAATAGACAATAGGTGCAGGAGGAGGCCATTCGGCCCTTCGAGCCAGCACCACCATTCAATGTGATCATGGCTGATCATTCTCAATCAGTACCCCCTTCCTGCCTTCTCCCCGTACCCCCTGACTCCGCTATCCTTAAGAGTTCTATCTAGCTCTCTCTTGAATGCATTCAGAGAATTGTCCTCCACTGCCTTCTGAGGCAGAGAATTCCACAGATTCACAACTCTCTGACTGAAAAAGTTTTTCCTCATCTCCGTTCAAAATGGCCTACCCCTTATTCATAAACTGTGGCCCCTTGTCCTGGACTCCCCCAACATTGGGAACATGTTTCCTGCCTCTAACGTGTCCAACCCCTTAATAATCTTATATGTTTCGATAAGATCCCCTCTCATCCTTCTAAATTCCAGTGTATACTGGTTAATTGGCTTCTGTAAAAATTGTAAAATTGTCGCTAGTGTGTCGGATGGTCCTAGTGTAAGGGGGGAGTACCGGTCGGCGTGGACTCGGTCAGCTGAAGGAACAGTTTCCGCGCTGTTTCTCTGAAGTCTAGAGTCTCGAGTAAATTCTAGAGATTGTCTCCATCACTGATTGGTGGGACAGCCGCAGAGGAACAAGGTACACATGGCTGGTTGACTTACTCCCTGCAGGAGGGTTTGGAAGTATGAGGCAGAAATAATTGAGCTGGAACATAAACTGGCCTCAACGAGTGGATGAGCGCGGGGGGGGGGGGGGGGGGGGGGTCTAAAAGACCAGGTGGAATCCTCCTGTTCTGAATGTATTTATGTCTTAATTTAAGCAACAGCTTCAACTTGGCTGTGCCGTTATAAGTATAAACTAAATTACTGATTCATCCATATACACACGAAGGAGGTAACTAGACAGAAACCTCTTTACCTGACTGGATGTCGTTGACCGGTTAGCACACAACAGGGGCTTGTCACTGTACCTCGGTTCGCGTGACAATGTACGGAACTGAATAAACTAAACTGACCTGCAGTCAAATTCTCTCCCACTGAAGAATCTTCGAGTCTGAAGAAGGGTCTCGACCCGAAACGTCACCCATTCCTTCTCTCCAGAGATGCCGCCTGACCCGCTGTTACTCCAGCATTTTGTGCCTACCTTCGATTTAAATCAGCATCTGCAGTTTTTTCCCTACACGTGAAAGATAGACAATAGACAATAGGTGCAGGAGGAGGCCATTCGGCCCTTCGAGCCAGCACCGCCATTCAATGTGATCATGGCTGATCATTCTCAATCAGTACCCCGTTCCTGCCTTCTCCCCATACCCCCTGACTCCGCTATCCTTAAGAGCTCTATCTAGCTCTCTCTTGAATGAATTCAGAGAATTGGCCTCCACTTCCTTCTGAGATACATGAGGATGCGGTTTCGGAGCTCGCTGCCAAAGCCAGTCACGTTTTGGTTGCGGTTATAGCAAACCACATTACAGCTGAAACATTGTATGATCTCAAGTAGATTTTAATAAAGGACTTCCACCCACGATCCTTTGGGAAGCCCGGTTTTTTATACTTCCTAGTCGCTGTTGCAGTTTAAAGACAGTCGCTCCTTCCAAATGTTCCCTTCATCTGCCCCCTCCCCGGAGACCGGGCCGTCGGCGGGGAGATGGGACGGGATTGCAACTGGATTTCTGCGGTCGGATTTGGCAACTTTGCACATTGAGAACAAAAGCAAGCAAAAGGATGTGGGGCGGTCGCTGAAGACGATCCTCCACAGCGTCCTTGTTAAATGTTTACATACTCATTTAAATCTGCCCTCCCACGAAGAGATTTAAACCGAAAAATATATAGTTTCCATAGCGTCAAACTACAACGCCAAATCTCTCTTGTTGGTTCTGGTTTCATTGAGTTGGTTGGTTAGACCTTCGTCAGCGCAATAGCATTGGCGCGGTGTGATAGAAGGAACTGCAGATGCTAGAGTCTTGAGCAAAACACGAAGCGCTGGAGGAACTCAGCGGGTCAGGCGGCATCTGTGGAAGGAAATGGACAGGCGGCATTCGAGATGGCGACTTCTTTTCCCAGTCTGAATAGACAATAAACAATAGATGCAGGGGGAGGCCACTCGGCCCTTCGAGCCAGCGCCGCCATTCAATGTGATCATGGCTGATCATTGTCAATCAGTACCCCGTTCCTGCCTTCTCCCCTGACTCCGCAATCCTTAAGAGCTCTATCTAGCTCTCTCTTGAATGCATTCAGAGAATTGCCCCCCACTGCCTTCTGAGGCAGAGAATTCCACAGATTCACAACTCCCTGACTGAAAAAGTTTTTCCTCATCTCAGTTCTAAATGGCCTACCCCTTATTCTTAAACTGTGGCCCCTGTTTCTGGACTCGTCTGTCCATCACCTCCACAGATGCTGCCTGACCCGCTGAGGTACTCCAGCGCTGCCGGCTATGAGTTCAGAAGCGTTTCAGTTTAGAAGTTTGAGATAGCTTGTGTTTTCAAAGGAAGTTTGTTGTTGAGAAGTGTTTGAAATTTGGGTTAGTGGCGCAGTTACAGGACAGAGATATTTTCCAGCGCTAACATTCAACAAAGTGCTGGAGTAACTCAGCGGGTCAGGCAGCATCTCGGGAGAACATGCACAGGAACTGTTTCGTCTTCTTCAGACTAATGTCTATGAGACCATTGTCCCAGAACAATCAAGAGACATTTGGACAGGTACATGATTTAGAGGGTTATGGGCCAAGGTGTGTCTAGTGTAGATGGGGCAGGTTGATCGGTGTGGGTAAATTTTACCGAAGGGCCTGTTTCCACACCGCATGACTCTATGAGGAGTTGAGTATAGGAGCAAAGAGGTCCTTCTGCAGTTGTACAGGGCCCTAGTGAGACCGCACCTGGAGTACTGTGTGCAGTTTTGGTCTCCAAATTTAAGGAAGGATATTCTTGCTATTGAGGGCGTGCAGCGTAGGTTTACTAGGTTAATTCCCGGAATGGCGGGACTGTCGTATGTTGAAAGACTGGAGCGACTAGGCTTGTCTACACAGGAATTTAGAAGGATAAGAGGGGATCTTATCGAAACGTATAAGATTATTAAGGGGTTGGACACGTTAGAGGCAGGAAACATGTTCCCAATGTTGGGGGACTCCAGAACCAGGGGCCACAGTTTAAGAATAAGGGGTAGGCCATTGAGAACGGAGATGAGGAAAAACTTTTTCAGTCAGAGAGTTGTGAATCTGTGGAATTCTCTGCCTCAGAGGGCAGTGGAGGCCAATTCTCTGGATGCTTTCAAGAGAGAGCTAGATAGAGCTCTTAAGGATAGCGGAGTCAGGGGGTATGGGGAGAAGGCAGGAACGGGGTACTGATTGAGAATGATCAGCAATGATCACATTGAATGGCGGTGCTGGCTCGAATGGCCGAATAGCCTCCTCCTGCACCTATTGTCTATTGTCTATGACTCAATGACTATCAGTCTCGACGCCAAATGTTCTGCAGGGACTAATGTCTGAGGAATTTTCAGGCTAACGTTCTGGCCTTGATTACAGCGATACCCAACCCAACTCCACTGGAAATTACTCGGTGGGAGCCTACCCCTGTTATTCGCATTATTCTGCTCTGGAACCGACCACTAGTTCGATCAGATTCGGTTCACCTCGCCAGAGTCCATGGATTTGGACACCGAATTAACGTCCTAATTCGAGCAAGATAGTGTTCTCCACGTGTGGGTGGAAGTTAAACCAATTCCACTTTAACATAGAAACATGGAAACATTGAAAACGGGTGCAGGAGTAGGCCATTCGGCCCTTCGAGCCAGCACCGCCATTCAATATGATCATGGCTGATCATCCACAATCAGTACCCCGTTCCTGCTTTCTCCCCATATCCCTTGATTCTCTTAGCCCTAAGAGCTAAATCTAACTCTCTCTTGAAAACATCCAGTGAATTGGCCTCCACTGGCTTCTGTGGCAGAGAATTCCACAGATTCACAACTCTCTGGGTGAACTGTTCAGATGGGCGAGGAAGCTCCTCGGAACTACTGATGGATGAGAGGAGATGATCCACTCGCGTTCTCGCCACCGACATCATTCGCTGCACGGGTGTGTCTTGTTATGTAATAATAGACACACACAGTTCTGGACTCACCCCAAGGGTCAGGCAGCATCTCTGGAGAAAATGGGTGGGTGACGTTTGGGGTCGGGACCCTTCTTCAGATTTCTATTGGTTTAAGGAAGTGTTTTGACCCGAAACATCACGTATTAATGTTGACCAGAAATGCTGCCTGACCCGCTGAGTTACTCCAGCATTATGTCTTTTTTTTCTGTAAACCAGCATCTGCAGTTTCTTGTTTCTCCAATGGACAGACTTGGTTGAAAATGAACAAAAAATACAAATATAAGATTACAGGTTTTTTTAATTTGTACTTTCTCTGAGGATGTTATGCTGCCTTTTTTCCTATTTTACGCGGTCTATTTTCTATTTTGCATTACACGATGTACTTATGCATTGTATCGTATGGGGAAGGGTCCCGACACGAAATGGCGTCTGTCCGTTCCCTCCACAGATGCTGCCTGACCCACTGAGTTCCTCCAGCACTTTGCGTATGAAGGAACCGCAGATGCTGGCTTACACCGACGATAGACACAACAATGCTGGAATAACTCAGCGGGACAGGCAACATATCTGCTCAATGTTCCATATTTGCTCAATGTTCCAACATCTGCATTTCCCTGTGTCTTTCTGCAATGACTGGCCTAGACAGCAGGCTATGCATCGTTTTAATTCAGGTGCTCATATTTCGCTTCGGCAGTTGACACCCCAGCGGTCTGAATATTGGCTTCTCTGACTCCAAGTAACCCTTCCTTTCCCTCTCTCTCTCCATCCCTCCCCCTTCACAGTTCTCCGACCAGTCTGACAGTCCGCCTGATTACATTGTACCTCTGTTTGCTTTGTTATCACCTTCTCCCCGCCAGCAATGGTCCGTCCTACATTTTCCTTGACCTACATCTCTTTTGATCGCTTACACTTCCTTATCTCTGTGACTCCCCGACGCTCAGTCTGAAGGGTCTCAATAGACAATAGGTGCAGGAGTAGGCCATTCGGCCCTTCGAGCCAGCACCGCCATTCAATGTGATCATGGCTGATCATTCTCAATCAGTACCCCGTTCCTGCCTTCTCCCCATACCCCCTGACTCCGCTATCCTTAAGAGCTCTATCTAGCTCTCTCTTGAATGCATTCAGAGAATTGGCCTCCACTGCCTTCTGAGGCAGAGAATTCCACAGTCTCGACTCGAAACGTCGCCCATTCCTGACCCGCTGAGTTACTCCAGCATGTTGTGTCTACCTTCGGTGTAAACCAGCATCTGCAGTTCCTTCCCAACTCATTCGAGAGGTTCCTGATTGAGGGGTCTGCTGGGGCTGAACCCGATTTGTAAACATGGTGATAAACCCGACTTTAAAACTTTCCCAGATCAGTTCATGAGACGTTTAGAAATCTCATTAAATGCTCGGCAACCTCCCCTCTAAAAAAATGTTCTAATTCATTGTTAAAATGGTAAAGTCCCGGTACATCTGCAACACATTTCTCTGAAGTTGTTAGTGATCCTTTGTTCCTGAAACGCCAAAGACATCAGTGATTGAACATGTGCCTCCTGCGCCACACTGTGGCGAGACGCACCATCGCAGGCGATTCGCTGCCAATGCACTGAACTGTGCTTGTTCAGAGAAGAATTTCACTGTGCATTTGCACCTGGCGCATGTGGCAATAAAAACACAGTTGAACCATTGAATCTAAATTATACTATAACTCTCGTTTGTTTGTTTATTTGTGATCGAACTACAGCCAAAACGGTACACGATAGCTTGACAATCTTAGGCCCACCTTACTCACCGTCGTCGCTTTAATGGTAAAGCAATTGGTTTTATTGAAATCGGTGTTATATTTTTTAAGTTATTCACATTTTAAAGTTTAAATCTATCTCCTAGGGAGGGAGGAGGGAGGGAGGGGGAGGGAGGTGGGGGGGGGGGGGGGTGGGGGGAGGAGGGTGGATAATGGGGGTTGAGGGGGATGGAGAAGGGGAAGTGGGGAGGTGGAGGTGAGGGAAGGGGGAGAGGAGAGGGTGCTGCACCAATGCAGGAGAGGTTTGGGCCCAATGGGTCCACTTGGTCTAGTATAGCAATAAAAGCCTAAACTTAACTGGCACAGGGCAGTACTGGGGCACAGCAGGTAGAGCTGATGCTTCACAGCGCAAGAGACACAGGATCAATCCTAAACTCGGGTGCTGTCTGCGGGGAGTTTCATAAGTTTATAAGTTAAAGGGGCAGAACTCGACCTTTCGGCCCATCGAGTTCCACTCTGCCATTCCATCATGGGTAATCTATCTTTCCCTATCAACTCCATTCACCCACATTCTCCCTGTGACCATGTAGGTTTCCTCCGGGTGCTCCGGTTTCTTCCCACATCACCAAGACATGAGGGTTTACAGGTTAATTTGCCCTCTGTAAATTGCATCTATTTTGTGGGGATTGTATGAGAAAGCGGGATAACATTCAACTGGCGTGAATAGGTGATCGATGGTCGGCGTGGACTCCGCGGGCCGAAGGGCCTCCTTCCATGCTGCATCTTTCAATCAATCACAAAGAAATCAAAACGAGGACTTGTCCCATCCCGGTCATTGCTTCTTCTTCCTGCCTCCAGCTGTCAGAAGTGACAGAAGCTCCAAAGCATCCTCCACCAGACTCAGGAACGGTTTCTTCCCAAAGATAGACACAAAATGCTGGAGTAACTTAGCGGGTCAGGCAGCATCTCAGGAGAGAAGGAATGGGTGACGTTTCGGGTCGAGACCCTTCTTCAGTCTGAAGAAGGGTCTCGACCCGAAACCTCACCCATTCCTTCTCTCCTGAGATGCTGCCTGACCTGCTGAGTTACTCCAGCATTTTGTGAATAAATACCAGCATTTTGTGTGTATCTTTGGTGTAAACCAGCATCTGCAGTTCCTTGCTCCACAGTTTCTTCCCCTCTCCTATCCTTCCATAATTGAATGTCCTGTCCGACTCGCCTCTACCCCATTTCAGACATTGGACTTTGTCTCTGGAACTGGTGCGCTCCAATGCTGAGAACTATATTCTGCACTCTGTATCTTCCCCTGTGTCTATTGTAGTTGATTTTGACTTGAATATATCGTGTATTTGATCTGTTTGACAATAGACAATAGGTGCAGGTGGAGGCCATTCGGCCCTTCGAGCCAGCACCGCCATTCAATGTGATCATGGCTGATCATTCTCAATCAGTACCCCGTTCCTGCCTTCTCCCCATACCCCCTGACTCCGCTATCCAGCTCTCGCCAGCTCTCTCTTTGGGTAACATGCACAACAAAGCATTTCACTGTCGAAACAAAGAACTGCAGATGCTGGTTTATACCAAAGATAGACACAAGGTGCTGGAGTAACTCAGTGGGCAGGCAGCATAGCTCTGGAGAAAAAGAATGGGTGACGTTTCAGGTCAGAATCCTTCTTCACTGTAGCTCTGTATATATTCATCTCCTCCCGCCTAGACTACTGCAACTCCCTATACACTAGGATCAGCCAATCATACCTGTCCTGCCTGCAATTGGTCCAAAACGCCGCAGCGAGACTCCTGACGGGTACCCGTAAAAGGGACCACATCACCCCGATTCTGGCCTCTCTCCGCTGGCTCCCAGTACAGTACAGAATCAACATCAAGCTCCTCCTATTCACATACAAAGCTCTAAATGGGCTTGCCCCCCCTATATCAAAAATGTTCTAACCCACCACTCTATCTCCAGGTCCCTCAGGTCGGCCGATTTGGGGCTACCGACTATCCCGCAGTCTAGGCTTAAGTTCAGGGGTGACCACGCTTTTGCGGTTGCAGCTCCTAGACTGTGGAACAGCATCCCTCTCCCCATCAGAACTGCCCCTTCCATCGACTCCTTTAAGTCCAGGCTCAAAACCTATTTCTACTCCCTAGCATTTGAAGCCCTCTGAGGGGGCGCTGTGAACTGTTTATGTATGTGCTGTTCTGTTTGTGTACCATTGCATGTTCGTTTCTTGGTACCAGAACCGATGTACAGCACTTTGGTCAACGTGGGTTGTTTTTAAATGTGCTATACAAATAAAATTGATTTGACTTGACTTGACATATATGATGATAATGAACCTAAACCAAAACCTCATAATTCCACCTTAATTGTTTCATCCCAGTGTACAGGTGGAAGAATGGTGAAGGGTGAAGGATGCAGGAAGGCAGAAAAATACATGAATTAATGATAATAATAATATATTGGAGTAGGAAAATAACTGCAAATGCTGGTACAAATCAAAGGTATCACAAAATACTGGAGTAGCTCAACAGGTCAGGCAGCATCTATCAGTCCATCAGTCTGAAGAAGGGTCTCGACCCGAAACGTTACCCATTCCCTCTCTCATAGATGCTGCCTGACCTGCTGAGTTACTCCAGCATTTTGTGAATAAATCCCTCTTAAATATAGCCGTGTCAAAGCGCATTATTATACACACACATCTATCTATTACTAAAGCTGCTGCTGCTGCTGCTGCTGCTGCTGCTGCTGCTGCTGCTGCTGCTGCTGCTGCTGCTGCTGCTGCTGCTGCTGCTGCTGCTGCTGCTGCTGCTGCTGCTGCTGCTGCTGCTGCTGCTGCTGCTGCTGCTGCTGCTGCTGCTGCTGCTGCTGCTGCTGCTGCTGCTGCTGCTGCTGCTGCTGCTGCTGCTGCTGCTGCTGCTGCTGCTGCTGCTGCTGCTGCTGCTGCTGCTGCTGCTGCTGCTGCTGCTGCTGCTGCTGCTGCTGCTGCTGCTGCTGCTGCTGCTGCTGCTGCTGCTGCTGCTGCTGCTGCTGCTGCTGCTGCTGCTGCTGCTGCTGCTGCTGCTGCTGCTGCTGCTGCTGCTGCTGCTGCTGCTGCTGCTGCTGCTGCTGCTGCTGCTGCTGCTGCTGCTGCTGCTGCTGCTGCTGCTGCTGCTGCTGCTGCTGCTGCTGCTGCTGCTGCTGCTGCTGCTGCTGCTGCTGCTGCTGCTGCTGCTGCTGCTGCTGCTGCTGCTGCTGCTGCTGCTGCTGCTGCTGCTGCTGCTGCTGCTGCTGCTGCTGCTGCTGCTGTCCCCAGTCAGTCCCCAGTCAGTCCCCAGTCAGTCCCCAGTCAGTCCCCAGTCAGTCCCCAGTCAGTCCCCAGTCAGTCCCCAGTCAGTCCCCAGTCAGTCCCCAGTGTAAATGATCGCCGCCCACACACAGGTGTTGTTCTCGTGATCCATTACTCGCCCGCAGGTGGGTGTCTCTCCAGCGCCCACGCCCACGGGGAGGAGCCTGATCCCTTCAATCCACAATATAACACTCCCACACCTTCGCTTCTTACACCGCCCCCTTTTTTTGCTCATTAAGCAGCATCTTTTTACAGGGGGAGGGAGCCGCCGGCAGCTGCGCCACCCATGGCAACGGCGCTGTGGGCCACAGGCTCCGGGTTAACACTGACTCACCCGACGAGTTTTCCTCTCATCTCCCTTTCCCATCCCATCCCCTGAGGCCGATCCGCCCATCCCCTCCCATCCCCTCCCCTCGCTCCCCCTCCCCCTCCCTCCCCTCCACCACCCACCCTCCCTCCATCCATCCCATCCCCTCCCTCCATCCATCCCATCCCATCCCCTCCCTCCATCCCATCCCATCCCATCCCCTCCCTCCATCCCCTCCCCTATCTGTGGAAGCTGGTGTACTTCTTGTACACGGCCCTGCATCCGTAGGCCGCGCTACTGGTCGGCATTAACTTTAAAAATAACAACCCCCCCCCCCTCCCCCCAAAACCTCCTCCATAAAATAAAGCCACGTTTCCATCACGCATTTGTAACCCCTCTGGTGCCCTTTTCCTCCTCCCCTTCGTTTCTCATTCTCTCTCTCTCTCTCTTGCTTTCCTTCCCCCCACCCTTACTAAGATGGCGGATTGGTGAGTAGAGACCTTGCTGTGGGTGGGGGTGAGTAGAGACCTTGCTGTGGGTTGGGGGTGAGTAGAGACCTTGCTGTGGGTGGGGGGTGGGGAGTAGAGACCTTGCTGTGGGTGGGGGTGAGTAGAGACCTTGCTGTGGGTTGGGGGTGAGTAGAGACCTTGCTGTGGGTGGGGGTGAGTAGAGACCTTGCTGTGGGTGGGGGGTGGGGAGTAGAGACCTTGCTGTGGGTGGGGGTGAGTAGAGACCTTGCTGTGGGTGGGGGGGTAGAGACCTTGCTGTGGGTGGGGGGTAGAGACCTTGCTGTGGGTGGGGGGTAGAGACCTTGCTGTGGGTGGGGGGTAGAGACCTTGCTGTGGGTGGGTGGGGAGTAGAGACCTTGCTGTGGGTGGGGGGTAGAGACCTTGCTGTGGGTGGGTGGGGAGTAGAGACCTTACTGTGGGTGGGGGTGAGTAGAGACCTTGCTGTGGGTGGGTGGGGAGTAGAGACCTTACTGTGGGTGGGGGTGAGTAGAGACCTTGCTGTGGGTGGGGGGGGGAGTAGAGACCTTGCTGTGGGTGGGTGGGGAAAGTGGGACATTCACGTTTCAGTGCATGGCGTGAGCAGGGACGTCTTTCCCCTCTCCTCTCCATGGGCAAACGCCATATTCCAGCTCAAGGTAAGGGTAATGTTTGTTTTACCTTCAATTCAACACAAAAGTGCTGGGGCAACTCAGTGGGAAGTTGGGAAGGAATTCCCTCCAAAGATGCTGCCTAAACCACATAGTTCGTCCAGCACTTTTAAGCGCAACTCAAAATTTCCAACATCTGCAGTTCCCTGTGTTTGTCTCTCTCTTTGTTTTTCTTTTAACCATGGCTGTACTTAGGCAGGAGAGTGCGGCGGATGTAAGATAAATTGCATCTTGTTCTCATTGGAGGCCCGAACACTTGTATGTACAGAACAATTAAAAAATAATAATTTGGCATCTCCTGCCTACTCTACAATTCAATGATAGATCAGCCATGATATTATCTCTTTACAACTTGCCCTCACTAACCCTATATTGTTTCATTCGCTGTAAGTTAAATTTTGCAAGTGCTGAATTCTGTTCACGAACTTAAAATGTAGTGGCCAGTTGGAGTCACAAGAGACTGTGGGCGATGTAATTTAGAGAGAAAAATCAGGCTATTGTAGGAATTCAGCAACCGTGGCACCTCATCTGGACTGATTGGCAAGTTTTTTTTGTGCTACATGTGTTCTTTGCAGAAATTATGTATTTGCATTCTTGGGCACCTGTTCATCTATACATTTGTAACACTGGGCAGTTTTTCAAAATTATTTCTGTTGGGATTGAGCAATGTTCTGAGATTTGGTTTGTTTAAAAAAGTACTGATGCAAACTGATGAAAATGCTCCCTTGAGACACCACCTGATAATTGCCACACTTTGGGAGGGTTTTGTGGTGTTAGATTAAACCTTTATAACAATACTAAAAGTATAAACAATAATAAGTGTAATCTTATAAGAGTGGTATTCTCTAAAAAACCTTTTCAGTTATTCAAAGTTCAATAGTTAGCAAAAAATATAATTAAAATATAATTAAAATATATTTTTAAAAATCAAAATTAAATGCAAACCAAATGTTAACTTTTAGTATAAATGTCTGTTCAAATGTTTCTGGTTTTATGTATTGCCTTTTTTTCATTCTACCCCTTCCCTTGTTATCACCTATCCTTGTGCTTTAACTCTTTTCTATATTTCTTAAATTCATTACTTTTAACAAAAATCTTAATTTCACTGACTAAACAACTGACAAAACCTCCGTTGTTCTCAAGGCAGACAACTGCACATTTCCACTGTCATAAAGAGAAATAAGTGCTTACTGACATCATCCACAGACAGATAAAATGCTATCAAAAGATACGTCCAATATTCTTTGCTCTTCCATGACAGAGCAGATAGCTTCTCTTTGTTAGTTCTTCAATCAGTTTTAACGCTGAATATAGATAATATCTAAAGTTTCAGGAATACAGGCCGAGCCGACACAACTACCCACTATAGTCCCAAATCATCGTTGCTAATTAGCATTTTATGCCACTCCAAGGTCATATTTCCTTCCTGGTTTATTTACCGGCACTGAACAGAATAATCTAGAAGAGAGTGCACGCATTAATTTTAGAGTTGTATCCTTGATGTTATGGCAAAAATCCATTTGACCTTTTTATATATTTTGCCTTTTCACAAAGGGATCTTCAGTTAGATTCTTACTCGTCCATAGTTCTTGTCTTCTTGGGAAAAAAAATCTGCGGTGTTTAATTAGAATCCAAAATGGATGACTCCACATTCAATGCTGAACTCCATTGTCATCGTTTTCATCACTCCCAATTTGTTAATGCCGTTTCTCAATTTTCTGTTTCTATCTACACTATTTACTGCATGAGGGTGTTGATCTGAAAAGTCACCTATCCATATTCTCTTGAGATGCTTGACTCACTGGGTTACTTCAGCATTTAAAAAAAAAACGTTCTTTGGTAAATCAGCATCTGCAGTTACTTGTTATTACACTATTTACTGTTAGCAATGTCATTAAAAGGTTTTACTGGTTTGGGAACTATCCAAGTCTGCAAGAAATTGCAGTGAGGTGGGGATATAGCCCAGTCCGTCACGCAAACCAGGCTTTCCGCCTCTGACTCCATGTGCACTTCACGCAACCTCGGAAAAGCAGCCAACGTAATCAGAGACTTGTCTCACCCTGGTCGTTCCTTCTTCTCCCTGCTCTTTTTGGGCAGATCCCCATCTGTTATCAGGATTCTGAATAGTCCTTCCATAAGCTAGGGCACTGTCGGAGTCACCTCTACTACTTGAGATGTGACCTCTACTACTTGAGACTGCTTCTCCATCACGTAAAAGGGCCAGTATTCTTCGATTCATCGAGAACACATGACGGACATATTCTTCCTTCCTCCAAAGACGTCTGCATAGAAAGAGGTTTGTTGCAAACTGACGACCATTGGCAACAGACGATGGAAGATGCTGAACGGACAAAACTCCCCGAAGCAATGAGAGATTTGGTTGTTTTGCTGACGATTGCTGAGATGAACACTTCTCGACAATTATGGGATCGCTTCAAGAATTCAATGTCTGAAGATTACCTTCAAAGAGAACGGAGAATAATCGATGATCCAAATATCATGATTGATGAGAGGCATCATGATCAGGCTCTGTTGTATATTCAAGACAAGCTTGTGAATTACAACAAGACACTGGGATACTTTCATGTGCCACGACCAAGACATGGAAGGATGAACCTTGATGGTGACAATCCAGAATTGCTGAGTGAACTGCAATACAATAGACCTGAACAACAGTAATTTGTTGAAGAGAAGGAGCCTCTGCTGAATGCTGAGCAAAGAGCAGTGTATGACCATGTGTGCAGCTGCTTGGAAAGGAATGTTCCTTCAATGTTTTCATTGTTCTGGGTGTCAGATGTGGGGAATCTGGGAGTCTGATAGTCTTCCAGACATCCACATCTGCGCCAGGTATGACGAGATGGGGCTCCTAAGGGACCGTATTAGGAACCTGGAGCGGCAGATTGATGACCTCCGTCTGATCAGGGAGAGTGAGGAGGTTATAGATAGGAGTTACAGGGAGGTGGTCACTCCTAGACCACGGGAGGTAGACAAGTGGGTCACTGTTAGGGGGGGCAAGGAACAGAGGCAGGGACTAGGGAGTACCCCGGTGGCTGTACCCCTTGGAAATAAGTACTCCTGTTTAAGTACTGTTGGGGGGGACAGCCTACCTGGGGGCAACGACGGTGCCCGGGCCTCTGGCAAGGAGTCCGGCCCTGTTGCTCAGAAGGGTAGGGAAAGGAAGAGGAGAGCAGTAGTAATAGGGGACTCTATAGTGAGGGGGTCAGATAGGCGTTTCTGTGGACGCAGTCGGGAGACCCGGATGGTGGTTTGCCTCCCTGGTGCCGGTGTCCGGGATGTGTCTGAGCGTGTCCAGGATATCCTGAAAGGGGAGGGAGAGGAGCCAGAGGTCGTGGTACATATAGGTACCAACAATATAGGTAGGATAAGGGAAGAGTTCCTGAAAGGAGAATTCAGGGGGCCAGGAAGAGAGTTAAAAAAAAGGACTTCCAAAGTAATAATCTCAGGCTTACTGCCTGTGCCACGCGATAGTGAGAATAGGAATGGAGTGAGGTGGAGGATAAATACGTGGCTGAGGAACTGGTGCAGGGAGCAGGGTTTCAAGTTTCTGGATCATTGGGACCTCTTCTGGGGGAAGTATGACCTGTACAAAAAGGACGGGTTGCATCTGAACCCGAGGGGAACCAATATCCTGGCGGGGAGATTTGCTAAAATAACTGCGGAGACTTTAAACTAGTACGGTTGGGGGGAGGGACTCAAACACAGATAGCTAATAGGCAGTGTGTGAGGCAGGAGGCAGAAAAGGGAAACACTCAGACCCAATATGTAGGAGAGAAAGAAGGGAAAAGAAATAAACTGAGAATAAGAAATGATGGGTCCCTTAAATGTGTATATTTTAATGCTAGGAGCATTGTAAGAAAGGTGGATGAGCTTAGAGCCTGGATTGACATCTGGAAGTATGATGTTGTGGCGATCAGTGAAACATGGTTGCAGGAGGGTTGCGATTGGCAATTAAATATTCCAGGATTTCATTGTTTCAGATGTGATAGAATCGGAGGGGCAAGAGGTGGGGGTGTTGCATTGCTTGTCAGGGAGGATATCACAGCAGTGCTTTGGCAGGACAGACTAGAAGGCTCGATTAAGGAGGCTGTTTGGATGGAACTCAGAAATGAGAAAGGTTTAGCAACACTTATAGGGGTGTATTATAGACCGCCAAATAGGGAACGAGAATTGGAAGAGCAAATATGTAAGGAGATAGCAGATATTAGTAGTAAGCACAGAGTGGTGATTGTGGGTGATTTCAATTTTCCGTATATAGACTGGGAATCACATTCTGTTAAAGGGCTGGATGGTTTGGAGTTTGTAAAATGTGTGCAGGATAGTTTTTTGCAGCAATACGTAGAGGTGCCTACCAGAGAAGGGGCAGTGTTGGACCTCCTGTTAGGAAATGAGATGGGTCAGGTGACGGAGGTATGTGTTGAGGAGCACTTTGGGTCTAGTGATCATAATGCCATTAGTTTCAATATCATTATGGAGAAGGTCAAATCTGGACCAAGGGTTGAGATTTTGGATTGGAGAAAGGCTAATTTTGAGGAGATGAGAAAGGATTTAAAAGGAGTGAAATGGAAATTGTTGTTTTATGAAAAGGATATAATAGAGAAATGGAGGATATTTAAAGGTGAAATTTTGAGAGTACAGAGTCTTTATGTCCCTGTTCGGTGGAAAGGAAAGAATAATAATTTGAAAGAGCCGTGGTTTTCCAGGGAAATTGGACACTTGGTTCGGAAAAAGAGGGAGATATACAATAAATATAAGCGGCAGGGAGTAAATGAGGTTCTTGAGGAATATAAAGAATGTAAAAGGAATCTTAAAAAGGAAATTAGAAAAGCGAAAAAAAGATATGAGGCTGCTTTGGCAAGTAATGTAAAAGTAAACCCCAAGGGGTTCTACAGATATGTCAATAGCAAAAGGATAGTGAGGGGTAAAATTGGTCCATTAGAGAGTCAGAGTGGACAGCTATGTGCTGAGCCGGAAGAAATGGGGGAGATATTAAACAATTTCTTTTCTTCGGTATTTACCGAGGAGAAGGATATTGAATTATGTGAGGTAAGCGAAACAAGTAGAGTAGTGATGGAAATTAGGAGGATTAAAGAAGAGGAGGTACGGACACTTTTGAAGAATATAAAAGTGGATAAGTCTCCAGGTCCTGATAGGATATTCCCTAGGACATTGAGGGAAGTTAGTGCAGAAATAGCAGGGGCTATGACGGAAATATTTCAAACGTCATTAGAAACAGGGATGGTGCCGGAAGATTGGCGCATTGCGCATGTTGTGCCTTTGTTTAAAAAAGGTTCTAAAAGTAAACCTAGCAATTATAGACCTATTAGTTTGACGTCTGTGGTGGGAAAATTAATGGAAAAGATACTTAGGGACAATATATATAATTATTTGGATAATCAAGGCCTGATTAGAAACAGTCAACATGGATTTGTGCCTGGAAGGTCATGTTTGACTAATCTTCTTGAATTTTTTGAAGAGGTTACCAGGGAAATTGATAAGGGCAAGGCTGTGGATGTTGTCTATATGGACTTCAGTAAGGCATTTGACAAGGTTCCACATGGAAGGTTGATTAAGAAGGTTAAATCGTTGGGTATTAATAGTGAGGTTGCAAGATGGATTCAACAATGGCTGAATGGGAGATACCAGAGGGTAACGGTTGACAATTGTATGTCAGGTTGGAGGCCAGTGTCTAGTGGAGTGCCCCAAGGATCTGTGTTGGGTCCACTGTTGTTTGTCATTTACATTAATGATCTGGATGATGGTGTGGCAAATTGGATTAGTAAATATGCAGATGATACTAAGATAGGTGGAGTAGTTGATAGTGAGGTAGATTTTCAAAGTCTACAGAGAGACTTGGGCCTTTTGGAAGGGTGGGCTGAAAGATGGCAGATGGAGTTTAATGCTGATAAGTGTGAGGTGCTGCATTTTGGTAGGACAAATCAAAATAGGACGTACAGGGTAAATGGTAGGGAATTGAGGAATGCAGTGGAACAGAGGGATCTGGGAATAACTGTGCATTGATCCCTGAAGGTGGAATCTCATGTGGATAGGGTGGTGAAGAAGGCGTTTGGTATGCTTGCCTTTATAAATCAGAGCATCGAGTATAGAAGTTGGGATGTAATGTTGAAATTGTACAGGGCATTGGTGAGGCCGAATCTGGAGTATGGTGTGCAGTTCTGGTCGCCAAATTATAGGAAGGATGTTGACAAAATGGAGAGGGTACAGAGGAGATTTACTAGAATGTTGCCTGGGTTTCAGCACTTAGGCTACAGAGAGAGGTTGAACAGGTTGGGTCTTTATTCTTTGGAGCGTAGAAGGTTGAGGGGGGACTTGATAGAGGTTTTTAAAATTTTGAGAGGGACGGACAGAGTTGACGTGGGTAGGCTTTTCCCTTTGAGAGTGGGGAAGATTCCAACAAGGGGACATAGCTTCAGAATTGAGGGACAAAGGTTTAGGGGTAACATGAGGGGGAACTTCTTTACTCAGAGGGTTGTGGCTGTATGGAATGGGCTTCCGGTGGAAGTGGTGGAGGCTGGCTCGATTTTATTATTTAAGAGTAAATTGGATAGGTATATGGATAGGAGGGGATTGGAGGGTTATGGTCTGAGTGCAGGTAGATGAGACTAGGTCAGGGAGAATGGTCGGCGTGGACTGGTAGGGCCGGACAGGCCTGTTTCCATGCTGTAGTTGTTATATGTTATATGGAGGAGATAATAGACAATAGACAATAGACAATAGGTGCAGGAGGAGGCCATAAGGGGGGATGGAGTGTGTGACTGGGGTGTTGGAGGGGAAGGGGGGGGAGTGGGTGGGGAAGAAGAGCGGTTGAGAGGATGGAGTGAGGGAGGGGAGGGTGCTAGACCAATGCAGAAAAAAAAACATTTTAAAGAAACATGGCGATTTTCATTGAGATTTATTATTTTTTTTAAAGGCATTTATTTTAAAGAAAAAAGTACGATTTTTCCCAACATCACAATGGCAACCCAATGAGTTATGGGCCCAACGGGTCCACTTGGTCTAGTATATTACTAAAACTGATGTCCGTGTGTATGTCCGTATGTGTGTATGTGGGCAGCTTAACTTTTGACGCTAACTCAGCCAAAACAGTACACCATAAGCGCTACAATTTTTGCACCACCATATTCACCATTATACTGGCCATATATTACAATTACTTTCATTCAAATTGAAGCTACATTTTTAAAGCTAGAGCGATATTAAAGTTTAAAATTTTCATTTCTAACCCATTTCTTGAAGGGCTTCAGCGTGTGACATCACAATGGCACCCGTGCACCAATGAGAGATCAGCTCGCGCTCCCCCCCCCCCCCCCTCCCCGCCGGTGTTCAGCGTGTGACGTCACAATGCAATGCGACCCGCACGTCTTCAACAGATCAGCTCGCTCTCGCCCCTCCCCCGGACCTTTCACTAATGCGCTCCCCCCCCCCCCCCCCCCCCAGACCTTTCACTAATGCGCTCCCCCTCCCCCCCCGGACCTTTCACTAATGCGCTCCCCCTCTCCCCCCCCCAGACCTTTCACTAATGCGCTCCCCCCCCCCCCCCCGGACCTTTCACTAATGCCCTCCCCCCCCTCCCGGACCTATCACTAATGCGCTCCCCCGCCTGGGTGAGGGGGGGGGAGGAGGAGGAGGGGGATGGACTGGGGGAGGGGGTGGAGCAATGGGACCCGCACAATTGTCCCACGTCCCACGTGAGAGGAGCTCCGCTGCCGCTCTTATTTGTACGACAGGGCGTGTCCCGCTGAAAGCTCCCGCTGCTGCTGAACTGTCTGGTTCGTGCTGAGACGTCGAGCATTCGCTGCTGCTGTGCAATATAAGATAAGCTTCATTTCCACAAATATTTTATTAAAGAAATCGCTTTGTTTAAACATAAAGTTCATTTCATTTTACCTCATTTACTTTGGTTTCTTTTTAGTTTTTACCTCGGGCAGGCTTTCTTTAGTTAGGGAGGTTTGCCGTTTTGTGCTCTAAAAAAAGATTTGTCCTTTTAACATTACTTGCATTTCATTTTTCCTCATTTCCGATTGTTTTATTTCTATTTCATACTTCGGGGAGGGTTTTTTAGTGAGTGAAGGTTGCCATTTTCTGTTCAGCTCCCACTTCGCACTCGACGCCCCATTGGTCGGTGTACCACTTGGCACTCGACGCCCCATTGGTCGGTGTACCACTTGGCACTCGACGCCCCATTGGTCGGTGTACCACTTGGCACTCGACGCCCCATTGGTCGGTGTACCACTTGGCACTCGACGCCCCATTGGTCGGTGTACCACTTGGCACTCGACGCCCCATTGGTCGGTGTACCACGTGAGGGAGTAAAATAAAACGTCGCCTTCATTTATATTCCTTTCATTTTCAAAGAAAAACGCTTCATTTCAAAAAGCATTGATTTCTTTCTTGTCAAAAAAGTACGTTTTCATAGGATTATTTCACTTTAAAAAAACGATTTAAAGAAAAAACACTTTGGTTTTTAAACATAAAATTAATTTCATTTTTCCTCATTTAGATTTGTTTCATTTGAGAACTCCACTCACTCTCTCAATTCCCCTAATCCCCCCTCCACCACCCCCCATTCATCCCCACGAACCCTCATTAAAACTCCCAGAAAATCCTCTACTGCATTGGTCTAAAACCCTCCCCACACTCAGCCACTCCATCCCCACTCACGCACTCCATTCCCACCTCAATCCCCCGTTAACACTCCTCCAAACCTCTCCTGCATTAACTGAAATTTTGTTTAGGATTTTTTCAGAGCCCCACTCTTGCACTCCATTCCCCCATCAATCCCCCTTAAAACTCCCCCAAGCCTGTGCTGCATTAACTTGGTTTCAGGTTTTTGGTTTCAGGTTTTTGTAAGAGACCCACTCCATTCACACCCCCCTCAACCCCACTTATCATCCCACAACCCACCTCAACCTGCCTTATCGTTGTCCCCTCACCCACTCCAACCTCCTCAGCCCCCTTATCTCCCCCTCCTCCACTCACCCAATTCACCCCCCCTGAGCCCCCTTTAAAACTCCCCCAAATCTTCACTGCATAGGTCTAACACCCTCCTCTTATTCAGCCACTCCATTCCCACCTCAACCCCCCTCACTCAGGCACTCCATTCCCACCTAAACCTCTCCCCCCCCCCTTAAAACTCCCCCAAACCTCTCCTACATTAACTGAAATTGTGTTTAGGATTTTTTTCAGAGCCCCACTCACCTACTCCATCCATACTCCCTCAACCCCACTAATCATCCCCCCCCCCTGCAACCCACCTCAACCCTCTTATCCTCCCCTCACCCACTCTATCCCCCTTATCCTCTCTCCATCTCCCATTCGCCCAATTCATCCCCCCTGAACCCCCTTAGACTGCATTGGTCTAACACCCTCCCCTTACGCAGCCAGCCCATCCCCCTCACTCAGGCACTCAATTCCCACCTCAACCCCCCCCCCCCCGCTTAAAACTCCCCCAAACCTTTCCTGCATTAACTGAAATTGTGTTTAGTTTTTTTTTTCAGAGCCCCATTCACGCACTCCATTCCCCCTTCAATCCCCTCAAAACTCCCCCAAACCTGTGCTGCATTAACTTAAATTGGTTTCAGGTTTTTTTTAAGAGCCCCACTCACCCACTCCATCCACACCACCCTCAACCCCACTTATCATCCCCTCCATAACCCACCTCAGCCCCCTTATCCTCTTCTCACCCACTCCAGCCCCCTTACCCCCCCTCTCTTCCACACTCCATTCACCCAATTCATCGCTGCTGAACTCCCTTTGAAACTCCCCCAAACCTCTACAGCATTGGTCTAACACAGCCACTCCATCCTCCCCCACTCACGCACTCCATTCCCACCTGAAACCCCCTTAACTCCCCCAAACCTCTCCTGCATTAACTGAAATTGTGTTTAGGATTTTTCTTCAGAGCCCCACTCAGGCACTCCATTCCCCCCTCAATCCCCCTTAAAACTCCCCCAAACCTGTGCTGCATTAACTTAAATTGGTTTCAGTTTTTTTTTTAAGAGCCTCACTCACCCACTCCATCCCCCAGCCCCATCATCCCCCCTCTCTTCCACCCTCCATTCACCCAATTCATCCCCCCTAAACCCCCTTTGAAACTCCCCCAAACCTCTACTGCATTGGTCTAACATTCAGCCACTCCACCCCCCCGCGTTCCCGGTTGGGGGCAGGGGAGGGGCAAGTGGGGGTGGCTAGAAGGGATGGAGTGGGTTAGTAGGGGGAGGAGGAGGGGATAAGGGGGATTGAGTGGGGGGTTGAGGGTGCTACAATACAAGAGAGGCTTTGGGTCCCGGCCTCACTCAATCATACCCTCCCCTTCCCTGTCCCCCCTCTTCGAGGAATGGGCCCAACGGGTCAACTTGGTCTAGTATATACATCAAAACCAACACACAAAAATAGCGCAAATAAACAAAACCAATGCCACCAGGTCTGTGTAGTTCAGAGTTTATTTGGAGGTTGTAGCGTTTAATAACCTGATTGTTGCAGGGAAGAAGTTTTCAGGCTCCTTTATATTCTCCCTGATGGCAGGGGTGAAATGAGTGTGTGGCCAGGGTGGTGTGGGTCACTGATGATGCTGGCTGTCTTTTTGAGGCAGGGATTGAACGCAGGTCCCCGGCAATGTGAGGCAGCAGCTCCACCTGCTGCGCCACCACGCTGCCCCTCGAATGAGGAGAAAACAGTCAACATGGATTGCTCACCCTGAGCTCTTTGAAACCCAAGAAATTTAGTTTAGTGAAGTTTGGTTTAGATGTACAAAGTGGAAACAAGCCCTTCTGCCCACCAAGTCTGTGCTGGCCTGCAATCATCCGGACACTAGTTCTGGCCTACACACTCGGGACAATTTACAGAAGCCAACTAACCTACAAACATGCGCGTCTTTGGATGTGGGAGGAAACCGGAGCACCCGGAGAAAACCCACGCGGTCACAGGGAGAACGTACAAACTCCCAACAGACAGCACTTCTAGTCAGGATCGTATCCAGATCTTTGGCGCTGTGAGGCAGCTGCTCTATCGTTGCGCTAATGATAAGGCCAACATCTTTGGCCATCCCCAATCACTGCTGAACAACTGTGGCTTCCAAGGAGACATAAGAGCCAATGACACCGCTGTGGACCTGGAATTGAACATAGGTCAGACCAGGTAGATTTTCTAAACAGGTGAAGTTTATGCTTCAGAGAGTAAAGCAGCTTCCAACCCAGAGGTATGAGCATTGATTTCGTCACTTCAAGTAACACTTACAACCCTCTCTCTCCATCCCTCCCCCACCCAAGTTGTTGTACTAGTTTCAGTGTCGTCCTGCTGAGTCTCATTGTCTGCAACTCATTTTCACCTAGCGCACAGCTAACGATGGCCTGTTTCCTTCATCGCCGTTACTTTTTTTGCATTTGTTCTACATCTCCATGCATCACCGTCTAGATCTCTTGTTTCCCTCTGCCCCGACTCTCAGTCTGAACAAGGGTCTCGCCCCTGAAACGTCACCTATTCCTTTTCTCCAGAGATGCTGTCTGACCCGCTGAGTTACTCCGGCTTTTTGTATCTATGTTCAGGTTCAAACCAGCATCTGCAGTTTCTTCCTGCACATTAGAACAGCGGGGCTGGAGAGCAAAGATCTGCCCGGTAGAAGTTGGATGTCGAGGATTTGAGGCAACATATACCGTAAGACTGATGAAGGACCTGGGGATCAGCGGACAAGCCCTATGCCAGGCTATCAAGGAAACATCACGGGTGGCAGAGCGGAGTAGCCAACGGCTCTGGCTGAAGAGGAAAGACCCCATCTGGTCTCCCAAATAAGCCGGCTAGGCAGATGCAGAGGGGGGTGGTTCTGGGATGCCAGAATGCACTGCTGAGCCTACTGGAGATGTCGTGGGTCCAATCAGCGAAACGTCGATGAAAGTAGGTGCCCCCTTGATAACCCCAATGACGTGTCTGCCTAGCCTTTCTCAACATCGGAGGAGCATAGGTGAGTGCATAAGCCTCCCATCACCACCGGGAGCAAGTTGACATTGGATTTTTAACATCTTGTCCTGTGTATTTGGAAACAAATATTTAATCCCTGCATAGTGTTTCTATTGCTGTTGCCAGTATCCACCACAAGGTGGCAGAGCTGTTCTAGGTTTTGGTCACGTTCTCAGAGAGTACTGCAGTGCAGGGAGGATTTTTGTTGCATTCAATGGAATGGAGCCCTGAGTTCAGGGATTAGCGGGATCCTTAGCTTCCATTGCCTAATCTAATTGCCTTATCCAGCCTCTCTAAATCAGCTGTCGGATAGTGAGCAACAATTGTTTTGCTGGCAGGTACAGGCTTATTATTGTCACGTGAACCGTGGTACAGTGGGAAAAAAAAATGTTTTACCTGCTATCTAAATCATATCAGTTAAGGGTCTCTACCCGAAACGTCACCCATTCCTTCTCTCCTGAGATGCTGCCTGACCCGCTGAGTTACTCCAGCATTTTGTGAAATAAATACCTTCGATTTGTACCAGCATCTGCAGTTATTTTCTTACACATATCAGTTAATACTATACATAAATACAATCAAACTCAAGTACTGTAGGAAAATAACTGCAGATGCTGGTACAAATCGAAGCTATCACAAAATGCTGGAGTAACTCAGCGGGTCAGGCAGCATCTCGGCAGAGAAGGAATGGGTGGCGTTTCAGGTCGAGACATCTTCTTCAGACTGATGGTGTAAGAAAATAACTGCAGATTCTCCCTCTACCTTCCTGTCTTCACCTATATCCTTCCTTTGTCCCACCCCCCCTGACATCAGTCTGAAGAAGGGTCTCGACCCGAAACGTCACCCATCCCTTCTCTCCTGAGATGCTGCCTGACCTGCTGAGTTTACTTCAGCATTTGTGAAATAAACTTCTTCAGACTGATGTCAGGGGAGGATTGCACCCGGGTCTCTGGCACGCTGAGGCAGCAAATCTACTGCTGTGCCACTGTGCTGCCCAAAACCTCCCAGCTTGTGATGCAGAGACCCACGTTCCTCCAGCCACATACTGGTTTAGGTATTGGTTTATTGTTGTCACGTGTACCGAGGTACAGTGAAAAGCTTTGTTTTGCATGCTATCTAATCAGATTGGATAATAGTATACATAAATACAATCAAGCTAATCTCAAGCACAACAGGTAGAGCAAAGGGGGAGATACAGAGTGCAGAATATAGTTCTCAGCGTTGTAGCGCACCATTTCCATGGATACAAAGTCCAATGTCCACAATGGGGTAGAGGTGAATCGGACAGTACCCTAGCTTATGGAAGGACCGTTCAGAAGCCTGATAACAGAGGGGAAGAAGCTGTCCCTGAGTCTGGTGGTGCGCGCTTCCAAACTTCTGTACCATCTGCCCGACAGGAGTGGGGAGAATAAGGAATGACCGGGGTGGGACAAGGCTTTGATTATGTTGGCTGCTTTCTCGAGGCAGTGTGAGGTGTAGATGGAGTCAATGGTGGGGAGTCTGGTGTGTGTGTCAAGTCAAGTCACGTCAAGTTTATTTGTCACATACACATACACGATGTGCAGTGAAATGAAAGTGGCAATGCCTGCAGATTGTGCAAAAAAAAATTACAATTACAGCATATAAATTTAAATTAATACAGAAAAAAAATGTAGTTCCTGGAGTTATAATAGTTGACAGTCCTGATGGCCTGTGGGAAGAAACTCCGTCTCATCCTCTCCGTTTTCACAGCGTGACAGCGGAGGCGTTTGCCTGACCATAACAGCTGGAACAGTCCGTTGCTGGGGTGGTAGGGGTCCCCCATAATCATGCTTTCTCTGGATCTGCACCTCCTGATGTATAGGTCCTGCAGGGGGGCGAGTGTAGTTCCCATGGAGCGTTCTGCCGAACGCACTACTCTCTGCAGGGCCATCCTGTCCTGGGCAGAGCTGTTCCCAAACCAGACTGTGATGTTGCCGGACAGGATGCTCTCTACAGCCCCAGAGTAGAAGCACTGAAGTATAAGAAAATAACTGCAGATGCTGGTACAAATCGATTTATTCACAAAATGCTGGAGTAACTCGGCAGGTCAGGCAGCATCTCGGTAGAGAAGGAATGGGTGACGTTTCGGGTCGAGACCCTTCTGAAGCACTGGGCTACGCCCACAACTCTCTGAAATTTCGGAAAACCTCCGAAATAGTCTGAGGAAGGGTTGCGACCCGAAACATCATCTTCTTTTCTCCAGAGATGCTGCCTGACCCGCTCAGTCACTTCAGCATTTTGTGTCTCTCTCTGAAATCTCCAGCGGACTTGGGCAGAGCAGTTCCCAAATTTGAGCTGCGGTGCAGGCTGACAATATGTTTTACACGAAGAAACAAGGTACTACAGTTGCTGGTTCACAAACTGGAAGACAGGACATGAAGCGATGGAGTAGCTCAGCGTGTCAGGCAGCATCCCCGGGGAAGGTGGATACGTGACACTTTTTTATGTTGTGGCTCTCCGCACTGTTTAAATGCAAATGTAGGTTGGGTTTCTGCCCATTCGTTTGCTCTTTCATCCGCCCAGATCTCCAGGGAGCTCTGCAATGCCAACAGTTTCTCCAGGAATAAGAAGGAAATTAGGTCAAATGAATACTAACGTCACAGTGTTTCCTCACGGCCACTCCTGCAGTTGAGCGAGGAAAATCTGCAGACACTGGAAATCCGCAACGAAGACACACACGGTGGCTCAGCGGTGGAGTCGCGGCCTATCGGCGCCAGAGACCCGGGTTTGATCCTGGCTACCGGTGCTCTCTGTACGGAGCTTGTACCATCTCCCCGTGACCGCGTGGGTTTTCTCCGGGTGCTCCGGTTTCCTCCCACGTTCCAAAGACATACCAGTTTGTAGGTTAATTGGCTTCGGTAAAAATAGTAAATTATCTCTAGTGTTTAGTTTAGTTTAATTTAGTTTAGTTTAGAGATACAGCGTGGCAACAGGCCCTTCGGCCCACCGGGTCCTTGCTGACCAGCGATCCCCGCACACCAGCACTCTCCCACACACACCAGGGACAATTTACAATCTTTTACCAAAGTCAATGAACCTACAGACCTGCACGTCTTTGGAGTGTGGGAAGAAACTGGTGCACCTGGAGAAAACCCACGAGGTCATGGGGAGAACGTACAAAGTCCGTATAGACAGCACCCGTGGTCAGGATCGAACCCGGGTCTCTGGCGCTGTGAGGCAGCAACACTAATGCTGTGCCATCTGCCACCGTCCTATGTGTAGCATAGTGCTAGCGTATTGGGTGATCGCCGGTTGGAACGGACACGTTGGGCCGAAGGGCCTGTTTCCACGCTGCATCTCTAAACTGATACTAAACTAAACCGGAAAGTGTTGGAAATGTTTGCGCAGGCAGGTTGGTGAAGATGAACTCTGCCTCATCCACACAATCTACTTGACCCGTTGACTCAGCTAGCATTGATTTGCACCATTGTGAATCCATGGGGTCCAGAACCGTGTACGGAACCCGTGCTGTGTTCTACAAGGTGGTAAATACAGTTCTAGCATTACTTTCATATAGAGTGGAGAAGATGTTTCCACCAGTGGGAGAGTCTAGGACCAGAGGCCATAGCCTCAGAATAAAAGGACGTACCTGAGAATGATCAGCCATCTGGAGCAGAGCAGGTAAACATGCACCAGCACCACGCGTGATGTAGGGCTCAGCGAACAGACTCCGTCAGCATGGACATCACATACATGATCTCTGTACATGGACATTACATACATGATCTCTGTACATGGACATCACGTGCATGATCTCTGTACATGGACATCACACACATGATCTCTGTACATGAACATCACACACAAGATCTCTGTACATGGACATCACACACATACATGATCTCTGTACATGGACATCACACGCATGATCTCTGTACATGGACATCACACACATACATGATCTCTGTACATGGACATCACATACATACACAATCTCTGTGCATGGACATTACATACATACATGATCACTGTACATGGACATTACATACATGATCTCTGTACATGGACATCACGTGCATGATCTCTGTACATGTACATCACACATACATGATCTCTGTACATGGACATTACATCAATGATCTCTACATGAACATCACACACATGATCTCTGTACATGGACATCACACACATGATCTCTGTACATGGACATCGCACACATGATCTGTACATGGATATCACACACATACATGATCTCTGTACATGGACATTACATACATGGTCTGCTTACATGGACATTACGTACATGATCTCTGTACATGGACATTACATACATGATCTCTGTGTAGATGAACATTACATTCAAGGACTCTGCATACATGGACATTACATACATGATCTCTGTGTACAAGGTCTCTGTGTACACGGACATTAATGTTAAAGTGTGTGGTTACCGGGAGATGGGGTAGGCCAAGGCGGACTGATGAAACTATGGCCCAGTCTGCACTTGACTTGCCCAAATATATTCAGGAAGCGATCAGCCAGTCTATGCTTGGTCTCGCTGATATATCTGCAGTGGAACGATGGCCCAGTCTGCGTACAGCTACATTGTATAGCGCTGTGCTAGCGTCAGTGACGCAGGGGAGGTGCTGGGGAAAGTCCAGGTGTTGAACACCCCCCACAACAGGCGACCGGAGTGTGTGTTGCTCTCTCCCCACACTGACCTGTCACGCTTTTGTTTCAGGAGCACCGCTCAGACCGTATGCCTACGCCATGGACCAAGCCTCACCCATCATGAGCTGTCCCAGCTACATGAACATCGCGCCAAGCGGAGACAACCGTCCAGACCTGGGAACATCCACTACCTTCTAACTCCCAGCACACGGACATGCCTGAGGAACATTACAGGAACAATAAGTATCCCTAACATTGCTCATACATAAATTAAGTTTTATTATGACAGTTTACAGTGCCTTGCGTGTTATTATCAATTGTCAAATAAGGTTAATTGTCTGGTATATTCGATTATTTTTTAATAGAAAGGTAAATGTTTATAGTTAATGATCTGTAGACTAGTTCCAATCAACCATTTTTGGTACATTAGTTTAAATGGGTATTTATTGGTCAGTACTGACACACTGGGCCAAAGGGTCTGTTTCCATGTTATATGTTTCTATGAACTTATCATATTCATATCAAACTATATCATTGCTATCATGCAACACATCTCAGTCTTCAACTGTGTCCAGAACCTCCGAACATGCCACCCCGGTCACTCCCTCTTCTCCCCTCTCCCATCGGGCAAAAGGTACAGAGGTGTGAAAACGCACACCTCTAGATTCAGGAACAGTTTCTTCCCAGCTGTTATTAGGCAACTGAACCATCCTGCCACAACCAGAGAGCAGTGCTGAACTACCATCTGCCTCAATGGAGACCCTCGGATGATCTCTGCTCGGACTTAAGGATAGCGGAATCAGGGGGTATGGGGAGAAGGCAGGAACGGGGTACTGATTGAGAATGATCAGCCATGATCACATTGAATGGCGGTGCTGGTTCGAAGGGCCAAATGGCCTCCTCCTGCACCTATTGTCTATTGTCTATTGTCTATGATCACATTGAATGGCGGTGCTGGCTCGAAGGGCCTAATGGCCTCCGCCTGCACCTATTGTCTATTTAGAAAGGAGATAAGGAGGAATTTCTTTAGTCAATGGTGAATCTATGGAATTCATTGCCACAGAAGGTTGTGGAGGCTAAGTCAATGGATATTTTTAAGGTGGAGATTGATAGGTTCTTGATTAGTACGGGTGTCAGGGGTTATGGGGAGAATGGGGTTAGGAGGGAAAGATAGATCAGCCATGTTTTCAAGAGAGAGTTAGAAATAGCTCTTAGGGCTAACAGAATAAAGTGATATGTGGAGAAAAGCAGGAACGGGATACTGATTTGGGATGATCAGCCATGAACATATTGAATGGCGGTGCTGGCTCGAAGGGCCAAATGGCCTACACCTGCACTTATTTTCTATGTTTCTATGTTTGAATGGTGGAGTAGACTTGATGGGCCGAATGGCCTAATTCTGCTCCTACAACTTATAAACATATGAACTTTCATGCCTGAATTCAGACACTGTGTTTCATGGGAACCTGTTAACGTTCCCATTATTTACCTATTGACCATCATTGAACACGGTCGAGATGGACTTCTGCTTCATTGCTGTCCGATTTCATGGATTATAGCTCCACTTAAAAAATATTGAACTGGCTGTAAAGTTCTCTGGAATGTGGGAGGGATCGGAAAATAGGTGCAGGAGTAGGCCATTCGGCCCTTCAAGCCAGCCCAATGCCATTCAATATGGTGGCTGTCAGATCTGACTATATCCCAAGACAGGAACCAAAGCAGATACCCCAGGATCTTGACTAAAACACGATGTGCTGGAGTAACTCGGCAGGTCGGGCAGCATCTGTGGAGGGAATCGACTGACCACATTTTGTGGTCGGGACTCTTCTTCAGACCGATACTTTCACTAGGATGTGTTCCAGGTTTAGAGAATAGAGTGTGGCACGGTGGCGCAGCGGTAGAGTTGCTGCCTTACAGCGAATGCAGCGCCTGAGACTCAGGTTCGATCCTGACTACGGGTACTGTACGGAGTTTGTACGTTCTCCCCGTGACTTGCGTGGGTTTTCTCCGAGATCTTCGGTTTCCTCCCACACTCCAAAGACCTACAGGTTTGTAGGTTAATTGGCTGGGCAAATGTAAAATTTGTCCCTAGTGTGTGTAGGATAGTGTTAATGTGCGGGGATCGCTGGGCAGTGTGGACCCGGTGGACCGAAGGGCCTGTTTCTGCGCTGTATCTCTAAATCTAAATCTAAATACTAGACCAAGTGGACCCGTTGGGCCCAAACCTCTCCTGGATTGGTGCAGCACTCTCTCCTCCCACCTCCCCTCCTCCCCTCTCCCTCCCTCCCTCCCTCTCTTCCCCTCCTCCCCCCAACTCCATCTCCCTCAACCCCCATTATCCTCCCTCCTCCCCCCCCCCTCCCTAGGAGATAGATTTAAACTTTAAAATGTGAATAACTTTAAAAATATACACCGATTTCAATGAAGTTTCTTCCATTAGCACCAAAGGGACGACGGTGAGTAAGGTGGGCCTAAAATTGCCGCGCTATCGTGTACCGTTTTGGCTGTAGTTCAGGAACAAACAAACAAACAAACAAGAGTTTTAGTATATAGGTGGTTATGTGGAGAGATTGACCAGGCTGGAATAAAAACAGAAAAATCTGGATTTACGGGTCCAATAAATCTGTATTGAATGCGGATTCAACACGGATTTTACACACACTGTATTGAAAAGACTATGTCATTTCTCAATTACAAGCAATTGTAAAGAAAGGGCACGGTGGCGCAGCAGTAGAGTTGCTGCCTTACAGCGTTTCCAGCGCCGGAGACCCGGGTTCGATCCTGACTCCGGGTGCTGTCTGTACGGAGTTTGTACGTTCTCCCCGTGACTTGCGTGGGTTTTCTCCGAGATCTTCCGTTTCCTCCCACACCACAAAGACCTGCAGGTATGCAGGTAAATTGGCTTGGTAGAAGTGTAAATTGCCTCTCGTGTGTGTAGGATAGTTTTAATGTGCGGGGATCGCTGGTCGGTGCGGACTCGGTGGGCCGAAGGGCCTGTATCTCAAAAAACTAAAGATTCTGCTAAGTTTACATGCTCTTCCAATGACCTCATGGGCGTCCTCCAGGTGCTCCGGTTTCCTCCCACATCCCACAAATGTGCGGGTTTGAAGGTTAATTGGCCTCTGCAAATTGCCCCGGCGTACATGGAGTGGATGTGAAAGTGGGATAGAGTGGAATGAGTGTGGGAGGGTGACTGATGGTCGGCATGGCAAAAGGCCTCTTTCCAAGTTGTATCTTTCAACCAGTCAATAAACAATGTGAATGTTTTCCTCTTCCTCAAAACCTTTCCAGTCCTTAATTTATATCCATGGTCCCTGGTTATAGCACTCCTTGAGTTTAGTTTAGTTTAGTTTAGCGTAGTTTAGTTTAGTTTAGAAATACGTCGCGGAAACAGGCCCTTTGGCCCACGGAGTCTGTGCTGCCCATTGATCCCCGCACACTAGCACAACGAGGGACAATCTTTTACAATTTTTTACCAAAGCCAATTAACCTACAAACCTGTACGTCTTTGGAGTGTGGGAGTAAACCGGAGCACCCGGAGAAAATCCATACGGGGAGAATGCCCAAACTCTCTACAGACAAGTACCCACAGTCAGGATGGAACCCGGGTCCCTAGCGCTGTAGGGCAGCAACTCTACCACTGTGCCACCTGCCTCCTCTAATAAATCAGATTAAAAATTGAACTTCTGGTCTTGTGGTTGACTATTTTGCTTTAGCACCAATTCCATTCTGTACAGAGATAGATCTAATTACAGAAATCCAATGATATGGGTATTGCAAAGCCAATACACCACCTGGACTCTAGTGGAAGAGGCATGCACTAATCTGCTTATAGATTTTTATATTAATCAGGTAGACTACAATTTGTAGATTTGGCCTGAACTGCAGGAATTATCAATATGATACACTGAACCATCAGTCAATCTGATAAGATTACTATATGGTAGAAATGTATCGGTAACGTCTGTTTAGATTTACTTTAGAGATACAGCGTGGAAACAGGCCCTTCGGCCCACCGAGTCCGCGCCGCCCAGCGATCCCCGCACACTAACACTATCCTACACACACTAGGGACAATTTTTTTAACGTATTACCCAGTCAATTAACCTACATACCTGCACGTCTTTGGAGTGTGGGAGGAAACCGAAGATCTCGGAGAAAACCCACGCAGGTCACGGGGAGAACGTACAAACTCCGTACAGAAGGCGCCCGTAGTCAGGATCGAACCTGAGTCTCCGGCGCTGCAATCGCTGTAAGGCAGCAACTCTACCGCTGCGCCACCGTGCCGCCCCTGTTAAATGATAGCAGCCTGGTTCCTGTTGTATTACTCGATCGAACTCCACGTAAACAGATCTATGCATAATGAACCAAAGGGTTGTCAATATTTCCAAGTAGGCCGGAACTCTTGAGACGGTGAATCCTGCGTTTACTATTCCAGGAACTCCAGTATGAATATTGGTTACAGGAAGACTACACTGAGGCCTGAAATCACGTTCAAATCTCATAACTTGCAACGTAGGATAAGAACATAAATTCATTTTGGTCATAAGGTAATAAGATCATAAAGTCATAAGTGATAGGAACAGAATTAGGCCATTCGGCCCATCAAGTCCACTCCGCCATCCAATCATGGCTGATCTATTCTCTCCCTTCTAACCCCATTCTCCTGCCTTCTCCCCATAGCCCCTGACACCCGCACTATAGACAATAGACAATAGACAATAGGTGCAGGAGTAGGCCATTCAGCCCTTCGAACCAGCACCGCCATTCAATGCGATCATGGCTGATCATTCTCAATCAGTACCCCGTTCCTGCCTTCTCCCCATACCCCCTCACTCCCCTCACATAGACAACATACGACAATCAAGAATCTATCTATATGTGCCTTAAAAATATCCATTGACTTGGCCTCCACAGCCTTCTGTGGCAAAGAATTCCACAGATTCACCATCCTCTGATTAAATAAATTCCTCCTCATCTCCTTATTAATTCTGAGGCTATGACCTCTGGTCCAGGATAGTCTGGTTCACTCTATCCATGCCTTTCACTATTCAATGTTTGAATGAGCCCCCCGTCTCACCCTACTAAACTACAGTGAGTACAGGCCCAGTGTCGTCAAACACTCCTAGCTACTGACCATTATGGGTCACCTTGTAGTTACTGGCTTGTCATAGACATTTATCTGAGTCAAACACTGGAAGATGCAGCTTTAAGGTGAGAGGGGCAAAGTTTAAAGGAGATGTGCGGGCAAGAGTTTGACACCAAAGGTGGTGGGTGCCTGGAACATGTTGCCAGGGATGGTGGTGGAGGCAGATACATTAGTGGCTTTTAAGAGACTTTTGGATAGACATAGAGACATAGAAACATAGAAAATAGGTGCAGGAGTAGGCCATTCGGCCCTTCGAGCCTGCACCGCCATTCAATATGATCATGGCTGATCATCCAACTCAGTATCCCGTACCTGCCTTCTCTCCATACCCCCTGATCCCTTTAGCCACAAGGGCCACATCTAACTCCCTCTTAAATATAGCCAATGAACTGGCCTCAACTACCTTCTGTGGCAGAGAATTCCACAGATTAGCTTAGTTTAGCTTAGTTTACTTTAGTTTAGCTTGTATTCCCCCTCTCTCTCTCCACCCCCCCCCCCCCCCCACCCTCGTCTTCCTGCATGTTTCACTGCTCGTACCCCTTCGTCATCACCTCTTCTAAACCAACAATGGACCATTGTGGGCTCCATGTTTCCTGGGCCATCGGTGCTGGCTCTGATTTGTCCTGAACATTTTCACACCTCTTCCCTGACTCTCAGTTAGAAGAAGGATCTCGGCCTTCCTTTTCTCCAGATATGTTGCCTGACCGGCTGAGTTACTCCAGCAATTTGTGTCTATCTTTAGTTTAGTTTGGTGTATTAGCATCATGTGTACACAGATACAGTGAAAAGCTTTTGTATGCATGCAATCCAGTCAAAACGAAAGGACTGTACACGAATGCAATCGAGTCATCCACAGCACAAAGATAAAGGATAAAGGGTACACCATTTAGTGCAAAGATATAACATTGAAGTCTGATAACGTCTGATGGGAAGAAGGGTCTCGATCCGAAATATCGCCCATTCCTTCTCTCCAGAGATGCTGCCTGTCCCGCTGAGTTACTCCAGTCAATGGGCTCCAATGAGGTAGATGGGAGGTCAGGGCTGCACAGAGAAACATAGAAACATAGAAGATAGGTGCAGGAGGAGGCCATTTGGCCCTTCGAGCCAGCACCGCCATTCATTGTGATCATGGCTGGTCATCCACAATCAGTAACCCGTGCCTGCCTTCTCCCCACATCCCTTGATTCCGCTAGTCCCGAGAGCTCTATCTAACTCTCTTTTAAATTCATCCAGTGAATTGGCCTCCACTGCCTTCTGTGGCAGAGAGTTCCACAAATTCCACATGTAATACAGGGAATGGAGGGACATGGATTAGTTGCAAGCAGATACAAGTTGGCCTTGGCATCATGTTGGGCTCAGACAGTGTGGTCCGAAGGGCTTGTCCCTGTGTTGGACTGATCCAGGTTCCATGTTCTACGTTTTAATCACTGATGTCCTTCAGGAAATCTGCCGTCTTAATGTCGCCTGTCCAAACGTGACTCCAGATCTATCAGTGTTGGGGGTACTTAAGCGCTTGCTCGTCTCAGAAACAATTAGGTTGGGACAATCAACGTTCACCTTTCCGGCAGTTGTTCCCATCGCGGAATGAATAAGTAATTGTTTCAGCAGATGTTCCCAGCTGGGTTGGGAGGTGGCGGGGGCAAATCTGTTTTCAAGGCAGGACACACAGCAGGAATTCCTTCAACGGGCACGCATTTACAAGGTTCTACGTGCAGGTTACAAGCCCACACCGTCAGCATGCCTCGTGTTGCGCTTTTGCAAACCTTAGGAGCCCCAAGATATTTCACAGGAGGCACAGTAGCCTCGGCAGCGGCATAGTGCCTGCCTTACAGCGCCAGGGATCCGGGTTCAATCCTGACTGCCACAGAAAGGTCAGGTCCGCATTGGCCAAACTGATCTCCCGGTGGCTGAGCACTTCAACTCCCCCTCCCACTCCCAGTCTGACCTTTCTGTCATGGGCCTCCTCCAGTGCCAAAGTGAGGCCCACCGGAAATTGGAGGAACAGCACCTCATATTTCGCCTGGGCAGCTTGCAGCCCAGTGGTATGAACATCGACTTCTCCAACTTTAGATAGTTCCTCTGTCCCTCTCTTTCCCTCCCCCTTCCCAGATCTCCCTCTACTTCCTGTCTCCACCTATATACTTCCTTTGTCCCGCCCCCCTGACATCAGTCTGAAGAAGGGTCTCGACCCGAAACGTCACCCATTCCTTCTCTCCTGAGATGCTGCCTGTCCCGCTGAGTTACTCCAGCATTTTGTGAATAAATACTCTGGGAACGATGTCACTATGCTGGAACGACAGCAGAGAAGATTTATGAGGACGTTGTCAGGACTCGAGGGTCTGATCTATTGGAAGAAGGGTTGAGCAGGGTAGAAGGTTATTCCTTGGAGCGCAGGAGGCTGAGGGGCGATCTTAGAGAGTGGTGTATAAACCCACAAGGGGGATAGATAGGGTGAATACACAGGGTCGGGCAATCAGGAACCAGAGAACACAGATTTAAGCTGAGAGTGAAACATTTTATAGGAACCTGAGGGGCAATCTTTTCTTTCAGAGGTTGGTGGGTGTGTGGAACAAGCTGCCAGAGGAGGTAGTTGAGGCAGGTCCTATCAACAACATATAAAAGACACTTGAACAGGCACGTTGATAGGAAAGGTTTAGAGGGATACCAGACCAAGTGGACCCGTTGGGCCCAAACCTGCATTGGTGCAGCACCCTCTCTTCCTCCCCTCCCCCTCCCTCCCTCCCCTCCCCCTTCCCCTCCCCCTTCCTATCCCCCGCACTCCATCGTCCTCCACCCCCTTACCCTTCCTCCTCCCCCTCCCTCCCTCCTCCCCTCCCTCCCTAGGAGATAGATTTAAACTTTAAAATGTGAAGAACTTTAAAAATATAACACCGATTTCAATGAAACTTCTTCCATTGGCACCAAAGGGACGACGGTGAGGTAAGGTGGGCCTAAAATTGTCGCGCTATCATACCGTTTTGGCTGTAGTTCAGGAACAAACAAACAAACAAATGAGAGTTTTAGTATATAGATGGGCCAAATGGGATTAGCTTAGATGAAGCACCTTGGTCGGCATGTACAAATTGGGCTGAAGGGCCTCTTTTCATGCTGTATGAATCTATGACCCTATGGCTCCAATTGCTTTGTCCAATTTGCGCACAACAAGGTCTTGCAAAGATATACAGTATTCTTTGGTGTGGTAGAAGGGAATCACACACTTGGGCACTCCTTTTATTGAAGTTAAAGACTTTAAATGTATTGAGTTTTGAGTCTGACAAGGGACCTGAACAAAACAATCATGCTGGCACTCCAATCCAGTATCGAAGAAATGTCATCTTTCAGATGATACATTATTCTGAAACTCTATTTGTGTTTCAAGAAAGATTTCACTGCAGTATACATGAAAAGTATGAAGTGACCCTTGTATTTATCCTCAGTGAAAATCAGTAGAGCAAATTATCTTGTTATTCAAGAATCAGAGGACATTTTAGTCTAGTCATAGAGTCATCTGGTGTAGAAACAGGCCCTTCAGCCCAACTTGCCCGCACTGGCCAACAATGTCCTAGCTACACAGGCCCACTTGCCTGCGCTTGGTCCATATCCCTCCAAACCTGTCCTATCCATGTCTAACTGTCTCTTAAACGATGGGATAGTCCCAGCCTCAACTACCTCCTCTGGCACCTTGTTCCATACACCCACCACCCTTTGTGTGAAAAGGTTACCCCTCGGATTCCTTTTAAATCTTCTCCTCATCACCTTGAACCTATGTCCTCTGGTCCTCGATTCCCCTACTCTGGGCAAGAGACTCTGTGCATCTACCCGATCTATTCCTCTCATGATTTTGTTCACCTCCATTAGATCCCCCCTCATCCTCCTGCGCTCCATGGAATAGAGACCCAGCCTACTCAACCTCTCCTTGTAGCTCACACCCTCTAGTCCCGGCAACATCCTCGTAAACCTTTTCTGAACCCTTTCAAGCTTGACAATATCTTTCCAATGACGTGGTGCATAGAACTGGACACAATATTCTAAAAGCGGCCTCACCAACGTGTTATAGTGTAGAGACACAACACGGAAACAGGCCCTTTGTCCCACTGTCCACGCTGAGCAGCGATCCTTGCACACTAACAGCATCCGAGGGACAATTTACCATTATACCAAGCCAATCAGCGTACAAACCTGGCCATCTTTGGAGTGTGGGAGGAAATTGGGAAGCACCAAGGCATATTCCTTGTGCAGTATATGCTCTTCACACTGCACTGACCCACCTTGAACACCAGGGGAGCTATGTGAGGATGCTCTTCCTCGACTTCAGCTCTGCCTTTAACACGGTCATCCCGAGCAGACTGGTCACCAAACTTTCTGACCTTGGATTTTCCCAAACCATCTGCCAATGGATCAAGGACTTCCTGACCAACCGCCCCCAGACCGTCAAAATAGGCCCTCACCTCTCCTCCACCATTACACTGAGCACCGGCTCACCACAGGGCTGTGTGTTGAGCCCCATCCTTTACTCCCTCTACACTCACGACTGCGCCCCCACCCATCCCACCAACACCATCATCAAGTTCGCGGATGACACGACTGTGGTTGGACTCATCTCAGGAGGAGATGAGACAGCCTATAGGGATGAAATCCAAAGGCTGGCAGCATGGTGTTCAGTGAACAATCTTGTCCTGAACTCCTCCAAAACAAAGGAACTTATAATTGACTTCAGAAAAACCAGTGTAGAATACGACCCACTCTACATCAATGGGGTCTGTGTGGAAAGGGTACCCGCTTTCAGGTTCCTGGGTACGCACATCGCAGAGGATCTTACCTGGTCTACCAACACCATCACCACAGTAAAGAAGGCACAGCAGAGACTCCACTTCCTGAGGATCCTCAGGAAAACCAACCTGCAGGAGAAGCTCATGTTGTCCTTCTATCGCTGCTCCATCGAGAGTGTGCTGGCATACTGTATAACCACATGGTATGCCAGCTGCTCAGAAAAGGACAGGAAGGCCCTTCAGAGGGTCATCACGACGGCCCAGAAGATCATCGGCTGCTCACTGCCCTCCCTGGAGCACCTGTTCAGCCTACGCTGCCTCAGTAGAGCAGGCAAAATAATAAAAGATCCATCCCACCCCGGCCACCGTCTGTTTGTTCATCTGCCCTCTGGTCGACGTTTCAGGTCGATCAAATCCCGAACAAACAGACTTAAGAACAGTTTTTACCCCAGGGCCATACGAGAACTGAACACTACCTTTGCACTAGGCAACACCGTTAAAAAATCTTGTGCTTAATATAATTGTATTTATTTGTTTTTGCATTTATTGCATATATGTTTGTACGCACCGTCAGGATTGGCTATTTTTTAATTTCGTTGTACTCGTTGCAATGACAATAAATGAATATTATTATTATTATTATTATTATTATTACTTGGTCAATAAACTTATTAATTCATTCATTCATCTCTAAACTAAACTAAACTACAGCTGCATTACAAGGAACAACCTCATCGACTTAAAGAGCCACTGGCCATGTGAAGAGATCTGTTTTGTGCCAGGTTTAGATTTATTATTGTCATACACTCCGAGGTGCAGTGAAAAGCATTGTTTACATGCTATCCAAACAGATCAGGCAGGCAATAGTTCATAAGTTTATAAGTTCTAGGAGCAGAATTAGGCCATTCGGCCCATCAAATAAACTCCACTATTCAATCATAGAAATGTGGAAACATAGAAAATAGGTGCAGGAGGAGGCCATTTGGCCCTTCGAGCCGGCACCACCATTCATTGTGATCATGGCTGATCATCTACAATTAGTAACCTGTGCCTACCTTCTCCCCATATCCCTTGATTCCACTAGCCACTGGAGCTCTATCTAACTTTCTTTTAATTTCATCCAGTGAGGCAGAGAATTCCACAAATTGACAACTCTCTGGGTGAAAAAGTTTCTTCTCATTTCAGTTTTAAATGGCTGACCTATCTTTTCAACTCAACCCCATTCTCCTGCTTTCTCCCCATAACCCCTGACACCCGTACTAATCAAGAATCAGTCAATCTGCGCCTTAGAAATGCCCAATTCTGGATTATAGCCAGCGTGCATTTGTCTCCACCCTGGTAGAGCTGAATTTCAGAGATGATTCCAAGTTTCAGCCTCCTCAATGTGGCATGTCCACGCTCACAACTGGGGCTGCAATTCTCGGCCAACAACTCTGCTTCACTGAGAGGAAACGAGAGAACTCCTGTAATATTGGGTGCATGCATTTGATTTTACTTTCCGAAGAAGGGTCTCGACCCGAAACGTCACCCATTCCTTCTCTCCTGAGATGCTGCCTGACCTGCTGAGTTACTCCAGCATTTTGTGAAATAAATACCTTTGATTTGTACCAGCATCTGCAGTTATTTTCTTACACAACTTTCTGAAGAGATTTATTGAGTGGAGACATCAATACTTCTCTCATTAATAATGAACAGTCTTTAGTGGACAAATGTCGGGAGCAATCACGTATCGGCGAGGGGAGGGGGGATTCGAGAGCAATGGTTTCTTGACGAATCTTCATTGATTTTCAAAGGATTCAAGGAATGTTTCCGCTCGGTCTGTGGCTGATGACAAACTCGGAGGTGTACACCAAAATGGATTTCACAGTCATTGGGCGGAGAGGAGTAATTTCCTCTGGTGCGGTTCTGAACCGACAGGTTGACCTTAACATTGGAGTCAGGTCACAGAAGAGTGAAAGAGATCGGGTCTTCACGCAAATCCTCGGATTAGCAGCCAACATAATCAAAGACGTGTGAAGAGGAACCTCATTGCCACAGGTGGCTATGGAGGTCAAGTCAATGGCAGACACTGATAGATTTTGGATTAACAAGGGGGTCAGAGGTTTTCGGGAGATGGCAGGACAATGGGGTGGAGAGGGAAGGACAGATCGGCCGTGCTTGATTGGCGGAGTAGACTTGATGGGCCGAATGGCCTACTTCTGCTCCTGGAACTCATGAACTGCAGATGCTGGTATATACCGAAGATAGACACAAAGTGCTGGAGTAACTCAACGGGTTCAAACACACTTACACTATCCTACACACACTAGGGACAATTTTCGTTGACACCAAACCAATTAACCTACAAACCTGTACGTCCTTTTGGAGTGTGGGAAGAAACCGAAGTTCCCAGCGAAAACTCATAGGGTCATGGGGAGAACGTACAATCTCCGTACAGACAGCACCCGTAGTCGGGATTGAACCCAGGTGTCTGGCGCTGTAAGTGCTGCAAGGCAGCAACTCTACCGCTGCGCCACCGTTTCGCCCCGTGACGATGGGCCAAATGGCTTAATTCTGCTCCTCGAACCTATGAAACTACCAGACTGGCATAGAAACAATAGACAATAGGTGCAGGAGGAGGCCATTCGGCCCTTCAAACCAGCACCGCCATTCAATGTGATCATGGCTGATCATTCTCAATCAGTATCCCGTTCCTGCCTTCTCCCCATACCCCCTGACTCCGCTATCCTTAAGAGCTCTATCTAGCTCTCTCTTGAAACAAACACATTTGGTTCAAAGGAGGTGGATGGAGTTAAGAGAGAGTTCAGCTAGGAAACGTAAGACTGGTAAATCTGCCTCGGGGGGGACTTGAAGGTTCTTGGTTCTCAAACTGCACCAATTCTTAATAGGAAACTAGAAGAGTCTGAAGAAGGGTCTCAACCTGAAATGTCACCCATTCCTTCTCTCCACAGATGCTGCCTGTCCCGCTGAGTTACTCCAGCATTTTGTGCCCACCTTCATAGAAAACTCAAACTGCAAATGCAGCCATTCCGTTGCGCCATAACAAACGATAAATTCTTCGTTTCTATCCAAGCTTTATATTTGACATGTTTTTACTAAACCTCTCTGCACTTGATTTAAGAGGTTACAAAACCCACACTGTAGGGCCATAAGAAATGTCAGGAGCTAATAAATAGAACAAAATAGAAAGAATAACAAAATAACAGGCACAAAGAGAGGACATGAAAGAGAACGAGGGCATGGTGGATGGATGACCAAGCCATGGATGGCAGGACTTTCATATGAAGAAAGACTGGATCGACTCGGCTTGTACTCACTGGAATTTAGAAGATTGAGGGGGGATCTTATAGAAACTTACAAAATTCTTAAGGGGTTAGACAGGCTAGATGCAGGAAGATTGTTCCCGATGTTGGGGAAGTCCACAACAAGGGGTCGCAGTTTAAGGATAAGGGGGAAGTCTTTTAGGACCGAGATGAGAAAGTTTTTTTTCACACAGAGAGTGGTGAATCTGTGGAATTCTCTGCCACAGAAGGTAGTTGAGGCCAGTTCATTGGCTATATTTAAGAGGGAGTTAGATGTGGCCCTTGTGGCTAAAGGGATCAGGGGGTATGGAGAGAGGGCAGGTACAGGATACTGAGTTGGATGATCAGCCATGATCATATTGAATGGCGGTGTAGACTCGAAGGGCCGAATGGCCTACTCCTGCACCTATTTTCTATGTCTTGATGCATGGCCTTAGAAATAGGAAATGAGCAGTGAGAGGAGATGGTGGGGTAAGTGAGGAACCAAAGAGGTTCAATGGCTCAATGGCAAAACACAGTGGCATTGGTCGGCACAGAGGCAAAGCCGTAAAGTTGAAGGAACGGGGAGGTTAAGTGTGGAAATTGTCGGGCTCGTTTTTGAAGTAATGCTTAAAATGTTTTCCCCTATATTTAAAACAAAAGGTTACCAGGGACGCACGATGGCGCAGAGGTAGAGTTGCTGCCTCGCAGCGCCAGAGACCCGGGTTCAATCCTGACCACGGGTGCTGTCTGTACAGAGTTTGTACGTTCTCCCCGTGACCTGCATGGGTTTTCTCCCGGGCGCTCCGGTTTCCTCCCACACCCCAGAGATGCGCAGGTTTGTAGGTTAATTGGCTTCAGTAAAATTGTAAATTGTTCCGAGTGTGCGTAGGATAGTTCTAGTGTGCGGGGCGATCGTTGGTGGGTGCGGGCTGGAGGTGAGCGAGGAGAGGCGCTGGGAACAAAGGGGGGCGGGGAGGGGGTGCGTGCGGGGGGTGGGATGCGGGGGGTGGGATGCGGTGGGGGTTGGACTGGGGGGGGGTTGCAGCCACCTGATGCCGGTAGACAGACATGCCCAGTGAACTTTAGTAACTCTGTCGGCGCCCAAACGTTTCGACACTTGTTTACTGCCGAGGTTAATTTCTGCTACATTATTGTATCGGGTTGCGTGCAGAACAAAGCATTTCACTGTACCTCGGAACATGTGACAATAGAGTAGCTCATTGCTTCGTCCAACCCAGTGAGCTGGAATAAAGCTAAAGGGAGGCGAGCTTTCGGAGAAGGTGGCTGTCAGCAATATAACATGACAAGGAACATTCACTCATAAAAACTGCTTGCGACGCTAACCTTCACAGAAGGTGCATGGCTCAACAAATCTCATTAATTGGAGGCAAAATACAACTTGGAAGTGATGAAGTATTTAAGGGAAACATGGTCCAGTGTATATCGGGATCTGCTTTTACATCAGGTCTTTCTTGCCCAAGGGCCACCCGTGGCATTTTACAGCGTCTGAAGTTTAGATATAGTTTTGTTTCAAAGACAATTCCCGCTTGACAAGTGGATTGCCCCGTAGGGTTATGCAATGCGCCAACTCTACTTGGATCCAAGATAACAGCATTGTTTAGTTTAGTTTAGTTTAGTATTATTGTCTCGTGTGCCGAGGTACAGTGAAAAGCCTTTTTGTTGCGTGCTATCCAGTCAGCGGAAAGACTACAGATGATTACAATCACATAATGATTAGGGTGGCAAAGTGGCGCAGCGGTAGAGTTGCTGCCTTACAGCGCTTACAGCGCCAGAGGCCCGGGTTCAGTCCTGACTACGGGTGCTGTCTGTCCGGAGTTTGTCCGTTCTCCCCGTGACCGCGTGGGTTTTCTCAGGGACCTTCGATTTCTTCCCACACTCGAAAGGCGTACAGGTTTGGAGGCCTCGTTAATGGATATTTTTTCAGGCAGAGATAGATAGATTCTTGATCGGTACGGGTGTCAGGGGTTATGGGGAGAAGGCAGGTGAATGGGGTTCGGAGGGAGAGATAGATCTGCCATGATTGAATGGCGGAGTAGACTTGATGGGCCAAATGGCCTAATTTAGCTCCTATCCCTTATGAACATGAACTATTGCATATCTGAGCAGTTTGGATAACATGCAAAACAGCTTTTCACTGTACCTCGGTACACATGACAACAATAATAAACCGAACCCTAACAGTAAACAGATCACTTCACAAGGCCAGTGGCTCTTTAAGTCGATGAGATTGTTCCATGCGATGCAGCTGAGGAACACAGCCATGAAACTCTGGGATAAAGACATTGTACAACATGGTAAATGCTGCCAATGCACGAGGGACAATAAGAGTCAGGCACTTAGCAGTTCGCTGGGATTTACATCTGCCTTTTGTTGCTTGAGGTGACTTCTGGAGTTCTGCAAAATCACTTCATTCTCGCGCACACGGCAATGCCCCACAATGCTCCTCGATTCAACAATACCCAGGGCCATTTGGACTACTGACGGCGAATAATTGGGCAGTGTTGCTGTGAAGCAACAACATCTGGCAAATAATCATTGAAGATACTGAGGATGGTCATTTTTACTGAGACTATAATAATGCTGTCTGGAAGTTAAAGTGATCAAGGAAGCCCTTGAGATATATAAGTTTCATCTTGCTGCCTGTGCTTGACATTCACACACAATTACAGATCCGCAATAATATCCACACAGAGAGTCATAGAGTGATACAGCGTGTAAGCAGGCCCTTCGGCCCAACTTTCCCATGCCGACCAACCTGTCCCATCTACACCTGCCCCACCTTCCTTGTTGCAATCTCATTCTGGTGCTTCAGAAGCCATAGATGGACACAAAATGCTGGAGTAACTCAACGGGACAGGCAGCATCTTTGGAAAGGTGGAATGGGTGATGTTTCAGGTCAAGACCCTTCTTCAGACTGAAAGTCACAGGCAAGGGAAACGAGAGATATGGACGATGACGCAGAGAGATATAGAACAATGAATGAAAGATATGCAAACAAGTAACAATGATAAAGGAAATAGGCCTTTGTTTGCTGCTTGTCGGGTGAAAATGAGAAGCAGGTGCGACTTGGGTGGGAGAGGGATCGAGAGACAGGGAATGCCGAAGTTACTCGAAACCATCTTCAGAAGCCATGGTCAGTGTGGGCTCAGTGGGCCGAAGGGCCTGTTTCCATGCAGTATCTCCAAATGCTGTACAAACTAAACCTTATCCTGTGGGACTTTCATGAAAATGTAGGCTTTTGCACAATCCAGTTATTTCAAGTCTGTGGTTGCTGAAGCAGAGGGCATGGGTTTAAGGTAAGGGGGGGGGGATTTAATAGGGACCCGAGGGGTAACCTTTCCACACAAAGATTGGTGGGTGTATGGAACGAGCTGCCAGAGGAGGCAGGTACTATCAGAACGTTTCAGAAACATTTAGACAGGTACATGGATAGGACAGGTTTAGAGGGAAGGGAAAAAAAATGTAGATGCTGGTTTAAATCGAAGGTAAACACAAAATGCTGGAGTAACTCAGCGGGTCAGGCAGCATCTCAGGTGACGTTTCGGGTCGAAACCCTTCAGACTGATGTCAGGGAAGGGGGCGGGACAAAGGTAGGATGTAGTAGGAGACAGGAAGACTAGTGGGAGAACTGGGAAGGGGGAGGGGAAAGAGAGGGAAAGCAGGGACTGTCTGAAGTTAGAGAGGACAATGTTCATACCGCTGGGGTGTAAACTACCCAAATGTCACCCATTCCTTCTCTCCCGAGGTGCTGCCTGACCCGCTGAGTTACTCCAGCAGTTTGTGTCTACCCCAGGTTTAGAGGGATATGGGCCAAACGCAGGCAAAGGGGACCAGTATAGATGGGTCATGTTGGCTGGGATGGGCAAGTTGGGCCGAAGGGCCTGTTTCCATGCTGTGTGACTCGATGACTCCATGACCCCAGCTTTTTAATTGCAGCTGGTTTAATTGCAATTATTTCAGCTGTCATGGTGGGATTTTAACCCCAATAATCCTCTCAAATGAATGTACAAAACCCCTTCTTCTTTCTGATCTCCCTGGTGCGTTACACTCGACCAAAATATATCATCTCATCAATATCTTATTGGATATGTAGGAACTTGCTTCTTGGAAACTGGCTGATATATGTCCTCATAACAGCAAGACACTTCTCAAGAAGGAACGTTGAAAAAAATGCCAATAAATAGCTAATGACTATTCTTTACAATGCTAGATACAGGTTTTACCCATTCTAATGAATTCTTAGACCAGTTCAAAGATTGCCGCACAAAGTATATTGTGCTCGAACAGGGAAGAGTGTAAGATATAGACATATGTACATATGTAAGATATAGAAGATATAGTAACATATGAACAGGGAAGAGTGTAAGATATAGAAGACAGAAGAGGCCATTCATCCCATTGAGGTTGCTCTATCATTCAAATCACTATCATATTTTGCTAAAGTGTTCAGCAACACTTTCCTACGCAAACCTTGTATCACAGAGTCATAGAGTCATAGACTCATTCAACATAGAAACAGCCCATCGGCCCAACTTGCCTATGCTGACCACCATGCACCATCTTCACAAGCCCCATCTGCCTGCGTTTGGCCCAAATCCCTCTAAACCTATCCTATCCATGTAACTGTCTGAATGTTTCTTAAACATTGCCTGTCTCAACTGTACCTATCTCCTCTGGCAGCTCGTTCTACAGACCCACCACCCTTTTTGTGTGAAAAAGTTACCCCTCAGGTTCCTATTAAATCTTCCCCCCCCCCCCCCCTCACCTTAAACCCATATCCTCTGGTTCTCAATTCCCCTACTCTGGACAAAAGACTGTTTGTTTATCTGATCCATTCCTCTCATGATTTTGTACCCTCCTGTGCCCCAAGAATTAACATGGTGAAACTGAGAAACATAGAACTGCAGATGCTGGTTTACATCAAAGGTACCATTCGGCACATTGAGTCTATTCCACCATTTAGTCACGGCTGATCTATCTTTCCCGCTCACGTATCACAAAATGCTGGTGTAACTCAGCGGGACGAGCAGCATTTCTGGAGAGAAGGAATGGGTGGCGTTTCGGGCCGAGACCCTTCTTCAGACTGGTATATCTTTCCCGCTCAGATGAGTTCATAAGTCACAGGAGCAGAGGTCACAGGAGGAACGTACAAACCCTGTACAGACAGCGTCCGTGGTCAGAATCGAACCGGCTGGCGCTGTGAGGTGGCAACTCTACCGCTGCGCCACCGTGCCACCTTGCCTTCCTCTATGAGATAATGTTGATCCCTGGGCAAGACACCAAACAATTAGCAATCTCATCAAAATGGCCCCAATTTAGCATTTTCTGGGCAAATGTTGTCAGTTATTGAATCACTGGGCCATTACAGCAAAGCTGAACCCTTGCAGGAGAGTTATTGATGTGGTCACATATGACAGTGCCTATGCGCTCTGCTCCATCAGCATTGTTAATCATGGGATTAATTCAAGCTGTGCAGGTTACAGATTGCTCATGTACATCTCTGAATCCTAACACGGTTAATGAAAAGGCATTTGTCCCGTGCTGGTCAATATTTACTATTGCGGAAGCTACATCAGGCAATTCATCAAAGACTTTCAGTGTCGCTGCAATTGCCTTTGTTTAGTTCAAGCAGTCAGGAATAAATCTCATCGCAGCAGGCAGGGCAGTCGGCCAACTCAGCCGCTGTATAGCCAAGCCTGATTGCAATAAAGGAGTTGATTTTGAGCACTGTAAGCCATTTAGTTTAATGTAGTTTAGAGACACAGGCCCTTTGGCCCACCGAGTCCGCGCCGACCAGCGATCTTAAGTCAGAGGGTGGTGAATCTGTGGAATTGACCGTCACAGATGGCTGTGGAGGACAAGTCAACGGATATTCTTAAAGCGGGGAGTGACAGATTCTTGGTTGGTAAGGGTGTCAGGGGTTACGGGGTGAAGGCAGGAGAATGGGGTTGAGAGGGGAAGATCGATCAGCCACAATTGAGGGGCCAAATAGCTTAATTCTGCTCCTGTAACTTATGAACTTATAAACCTCCTCTGCACCCTCTGCAAAGCCTCCGCATCCCTCTTGTAAGTGGATGACCAGATCTGCACCCAATACTCCAAGTCCAATATAATGGATCTGAAAGTTAGAAAACCATCCATAGAGACAGAAACAAGGAAATATCTTAACATAGAAACATAGAAAATAGGTGCAGGAGTAGGCCATTCGGCCCTTCGAGCCAGCACCGCCATTCAATACAATCATGGCTGTTCATCCAAAATCTGTACCCTGTTCCTGCTTTCTCCCCATATCCCTTGATTCCGTTAGCCCTAAGAGCTGTACCTAACTCTCTCTTGAAAACAACTGGTGAATTGGCCTAAACACTGCCTTCTGTGGCAGAGAATTCCATAGATTCACAACTCTGGGTGAAAAAGTTTTTCCCCATCTCAGTCCTACCCCTTATTCTTAAAATCCTGGACTCCCCCAACATCGGGAACAATTTTCCTGCATCCAGCCTGTCCAATCCCTTAAGAATTTTATATGTGTCTTTTGGATCCCCTCTGATCCTTCTAAATTCCAGTGAATAGGAATAACTTGGTTCCTTGGCTGAAGCTTTTATGCGGGTGGAATGTCATTGCAAATGATGTGAATAATGTTGATTGCCTGGTTGGATCAATATTGGCTTGATTTGCTTTGGAAAGGGAACAACGGAGCAGAAATATTTCTTGGGACTTTAATCTAGAAAGACTCCGTGCTAAGTGAGGTCGTACATCTGTTGTGGAAAGATTATGACTGATGCTGGGAATCATTTATTATTTTTTCCTGTAGAAACACTTCCTCTTAAATCATAAGCAGCTTTAGAGGAAACCACTCTTTAGGATTGAGCCACAACAATATCTTCGAACATGGAGGCAGCAAGGCCTTTCATTCAGCGGCAGACCTGTTATCAATAACAATGTGGCCTATCTGTGACCTTGTTAACTTCAGATAGTTCCTCTGTCCCTCTCTTCCCCTCCTCCTTCCCAGATCTCCCTCTATCTTCCTGTCTCCACCTATATCCTTCCTTTGTCCCGCCCCCCTGACATCAGTCTGAAGAAGGATCTCGACCCGAAACGTCACCCATTCCTTCTCTAAAGAGATGCTGCCTGACCTGCTGAGTTACTCCAGCATTTCGTGAATAAATACCCCCATAATCTTTAATGCCTTTGGTTGCACCATTGGAGGTATACTGTTTAGTTTTTTAGTTTAGTTTAGTTTAGAGTTACAGCGCGGAAACAGGCCCTTTCGGCCCACCGGGTCCACGCCGACCAGCGATCCCCGCACAGTAACACTATCCTATACCCACGAGGGACAATTGTTACATTTACCCAGCCAATTAACCTGCATACTTGAACGTCTTTGGAGTGTGGGAGGAAACCGAAGATCTCGGAGAAAACCCACGCAGGCCACGGGGAGAACGTACAAACTCCGTACAGACAGCGCCCGTAGTCGGGATCGAACCCGGGTCTCTGGCGCTGCATTCGCTGTTATGCAGCAACTCTACCGCTGCGCCCCATGTTGGTTTGCATCACGGCTCGGTTTGGGAGTAGCTCTGTCCAAGACCATAAGAATTTGCAGAGAGTTGTAGACGTAGCCAAGCCTATCCCACAGACCAGACTTCCCACCATTGACTCCATCTACACTTCACGCTGCCTCGGTGAAGCAGCCAACATAATCATAGACATGTGCAGGAAGGAAATGCAGATGCTGGTTTACACCCAAGATAGACACAAAATGCTGGAGTAACTCAGCGGGACAGGCAGCATCTCTGGAGAGAAGGAATGGGTGAGGTTTCGGGTCGAGACCCTTCTTCAGACTGAGACTTAGGGGAGAGGGAAACTGGAGGTATGAAAAGGTTCAGAACAAAACGGCCTCGACCCTAAACGTCACCCATTAATCCTCTCCAGAGATGCTGCCTGTCCCGCTGAGTTCCTCCAGCAGTTTGTGTCTGTCTGTAATCAAAGACTTGTCCCACCCCGGTCATTCCTTCATCTCCCTGGTTCCCTTAGAGAAACCTGAATGCGCGCACCACCAGACTCAGCAACAGCTTCTTCCCTTCTGATTTCAGGTATCTGAACGGTCCTTCCATAAGCTAGGGTGCTGTTCGATTCACCTCTACCCCATTGCGGACATTGGACTTTGTCGATGGAACTGATGCGCTGCAATGCACTACAATACTGAGAACTCTATTCTGCACTCTGTATCTTCCCCTTTGCTCTACCTATTGCACTTGAGTTTGGACTGATTGTATGTTTGTATGGTCTGTCTGATCTGATTGGAAACAAAGTTTCTCATTGTACCTCGGTACATATGACAATAATAAATCTAAACCTATGCCTCGCGGAAGCCAATTCACCTATTTTAAACTGATAAACAACATCCAGCTTAGATTAGCTTCGTTTAACTTAGCTTGGAGATACTGCATGGAAACAGGCCCTTCGGCCCAACGAGTCCGAGCCGACCAGCCGACCCGCCAGAAGTCTGCTGGAGATGATGGGTGTGTGAGACAGGGAGATATGTCACAGAGTCATAAAGTCATCGTCTCACAGCATGGAAACAGGCCCTTCAGCCCAACTTGTCCACACCAGCCAACATGCCTGATCTACACTGGTCCCATCACTGGACGGCACGGTGGCGCAGCGGTAGATTTGCTGCCTTACAGCGAATGCAGCGGCGGAGACCAAGGTTCGATCCTGACTACGGGCGCCATCTGTACGGAGTTTGTACGTTCTCCCCGTGACCTGCGTGGGTTTTCTCCGAGATCTTCGGTTTCCTCCCACACTCCAAAGACGTACAGGTATGTAGGCTAATTGGCTGGGCAAATGTAAAAATTGTCCCTAGTGTGTGTAGGATAGTGTTAATGTGCGGGGATCGCTGGGCGGTGCGGACTCGGTGGGCTGAAGGGCCTGTTTCTGCGCTGTATCTCTAAATCTAAAAAAAAAATCTGCCTGTGTTTGGCCCATATCCCTCCAGACCTGTCCCATCCATGTGTCTATGTAACTTTCTTAAACATTGGGATAGTCCCTGCCTCAACTACCTCCTCTGGCAGCTTGTTCCATACACCCACCACTCTTTGTGTGAGAAAGTTATCCCTCAGATTCGTATTAATTCTTTCACCCTTATCCTTAAACCTATGTCCTCTGGTTCTCGATTCCCCTACTCTGGTTAAGAGTCTCTACCCAATCTACCCAATCTATTCCACTCATGATTTTATACACCTTTATATGATCACCCCTCATCCTCCTGCGCTCCAAGGAATAGAGTGCCAGCCTACTCAACCTCTCCCTATAGCTCAGACCCTCGAGTTCTGGCAACCTCCTGGTAAATCTTCTCTGTAGCATTTACATGTGAATAATTTTGCATTCATATTCACAATACTCCTTGGGTAAAGTTTCTCCTGAATTATTTATTGGAAATGTTAGCAACTAGCTTTTATTTAAACATAGAAACATAGAAAAAAGGCGCAGTAGTAGGCCATTCGGTCCGTTGAGCCAGAACCGCCATTCAATATGATCATGGCTGATCATCCAGATCCTGCTTTCTCTCCGTATCCCTTGGTTCCGTTAGCCCTAAGAGCTATATCTCTCTTGAAAACCTAAGACTCTTGTAAACTGGAGCTTTGACTCTGTCCAAAATACTCGTTTCCATCTATAGTACTGAGCCTTAACCCAACTTTGTAGACCACTGATATTTGACCTCTTAACTTCTTACAGTAACTCAAGAAAAGTTCTTCAGACTTTCCTGATAGTTAATCTGTGCAATATTGTATTTTAATATTGGAGCAATCTGAAGAGAATCCATGCTATTGTCATGGGTCAAAACTGAATTATTGCTTTGATACCTGACTTAATTAAACTAATGGCCCATCCTAATCTCAATGGGGGAAATGTTCTTCAATCAAAACTGCAGATTTTTTTTTTGTTGCCTATTTTTGAGCAAGTCGAGAAAGAAAAATCCTGAAATTAAAGTTGGTGCAAAAAGCTTTGTGAGCAAAGAATTTGCAGAAATTAAAGGTATAGTTTTATGGTTGAATGGTTCGATGGTTCTTTATTGTCACGTACGCACAGCACAGTGAAATTCTTTTGCACAACCAACAAATGCAAGAGTACGCCATATTTTGGCGCCCTTTACAAAGAAATAGTTCAAAGTCCAAGGTCTGGTCCACCTGTTGCAAGTACTGGAGCACCCCTGATACAGGTAAGGCCAGGTAAGGCCAGGTAAGCCCAGGTAAGGCCAGGTGAGCCCAGGTGAGCCCAGGTAAGCCCAGGTAAGGCCAGGTAAGCCCAGGTAAGGTCAGGTGAGCCCAGGTAAGCCCAGGTAAGGCCAGGTGAGACCAGGTGAGCCCAGGTAAGCCCAGGTAATGCCAGGTAACGCCAAGTAAGGCCAGGTGAGCCCAGGTAAGCCCAGGTAAGCCCAGGTGAGCTCAGATGAGCCCAGGTAAGGCCAGGTAAGCCCAGATAAGGCCAGGTGAGCCCAGGTAAGGCCAGGTAAGACCAGGTGAGCCCAGGTAAGCCCAGGTGAGCCCAGGTGAGGCCAGGTAAGCCCTGGTAAGCCCAGGTAATCCCAGGTAAGCCCAGGTAAGGCCCAGGCTGCTGCAGGCCCGTGATCCAACGTCCCTCTCTTCACCCTGCCGTACGCTTCTATGTCCCACTGGCCCACTCCTCGTGTCCGTCGTCATCAGCAGCTGCTCCTCCACGACTCTCCGGTCTTCAGGGCTTCTGAGTTTCCCCCCACTAGGCAGCTGGACGCTTCTTCCCTGCTGCCAACCAGGCCTGTCACCGGACGTGTCTACCTGACTCACTTTGAAAAGTTATTTTTAAAAGATTAAATTCTTATCTAAACTGGTGCGATCTTTGTGTGCATCCATAGACTTGCATCAGAAGTGTGTACCTTGCTGGCTGTGTTGCCTTGGTAATTTCTGCAGCTGCGATGATAAGAAATTGTATTCCTGCTATCTACATCGGAATCTCTCACCAAACAAGACACTTGCCTGGAAAAAAACATCAGCTTCAACAGGTAAAAATAATCTTCCCAATAGATCTCTCGTCTTGAGCAAAATACAAAATGCTGCTGTGAACTCAGTGGGTCAGACAGACTGAAGAACGGTCCCGACCCAAAGCCTCACCTGTCCACTCCCTCCGCACATGCTGCCTGACCCACTGAGTTTCTCCAGCACTTTGTATTTTACTCAAGATTCCAGCATCTGCATGTTTCTCTAGATCTCTAGTCTTCTTAGCTACCCTGTCTAGTTACTTATGATGATCAGCAATTTTAATCTTTGGTCAATGTTACAGCAAGTTTAGTTTAGTTTGGTTTAGTTTGGTTTGGTTTGGTTTGGTTTGGTTTGGTTTGGTTTAGTTGGGTTTGGCTTAGTTTAGTTTAGTTTAGAGATGCAGCGTAGATACAGGCCCTTCATCCCACCGTGTCCGCACCAACCAATGATTCCCGCACACTAACACTATCCCACACACACTAGGGATAATTTACAATTATACCAAGCTAATTAACCTACAAACCTGTACGTCTTCGGCGTGTGGGAGGAAACCGGAGATCCCGGAGAAAACCCACGTAGTCACAGGGAGAACGTACAAACTCCGTACAGACAGCACCCGTAGTCAGGATCGAACCCGGGTCTTTGCTGCTGTAAGGCAGCAACTCTACCGCTGCTCCACTTAATTTAAACAAGATTTTTCAATATTTCGCTCTGCTGCTGTTGAGTCTAACTGTATTTCTTGCCAAAGTCGGCGCTTCCTGTTGCAGTAATCTCTACCCGAGAAATAACAATCCCCCGTGGTATCAGTTCTCATTCTCGCATCCCTGTCATGTTGTGGCACTTTTATACTGAGATCCTGCTGCTTGCTGTCATTTCACTAGTCATGCAGCTCTGGGTCTGCTCTGACTGCTGCAGCATTAATGCAGGCTCCCTCTGCATATTCCAGTTGGAGCAATCTCCTTTCTATGAAGGACTTGCGTTGGTAGCTCTGCTCTGCTTAGCTCATTTCTTAGTTTAGGTTTACACAAAATGCTGGAGTAACACAGACTGAAGAAGGGTCTCGACCCGAAACGTCACCCGTTCCTTCTCTCCAGAGACGCTGCCTGTCCCGCTGAGTTGCTCCAGCATTTTGTGCCTTCCTTCGATTTAAACCAGCATCTGCACTTCGCTCCTACTCAGTTTAGTTTACCATCCGAGATCGCAACAAAATGCAGAGAAAACAAACGCAATGCAAGCATTTATTTTGAGAGAGCTTGCATGCAAAAAAAAAAACAGGGATGTAATGCTGAGGCTCTATAAGGCGCTGGTGAGCAATTTTGGGCACTGTTTCTGAGGACGGATGTGCTGTGCCCTGGAGAGGGTCCAGAGGAGGTTTACAACAACGATCCCAGGAATGAATGATTTTTTAGATTTAGAGATAAAGAGCAGAAACAGGGCCTTCCCCGCACATTAACACTATCCTACACCCACTCGGGACAATTTTTACATTTGCCCAGCCAATTAACCTACATATCTGTACATCTTTGGAGTGTGGGAGGAAACCGAAGATCTCAGAGAAAACCCACGCAGGTCACGGGGAGAACGTACAAACTCCGTACAGACGGCGCCCGTAGTCGGGATCGAACTTGAGTCTCTGGCGCTGCATTCGCTGTAAGGCATCAACTCTACCGCTGCGACACCGTGCCGCCATGGGTTAACATATGATGAGCACTGGGCCTATATTCGCTAGAGTTTAGAAGAATGATGGGGGACCTCATTGAAACGTACAGAATAGTGAAAGGCTTGGATAAAATGGATGTGGAGAGGATGTTTCCACTAGTGGGCGAGTTCAGAACTAGAGGTCACAGCCTCAGAATAAAAGGATGTTCTTTTAGGAAGGAGATGAGGAGGAATCTCTTTAGTCAGAGTTTGGTGAATCTGTGGAATTCTTTGCCACAGAAGGCTGTGGAGGCAAAGTCATGTGAATATATTTAAAGGCAGAGATAGATAGGTTCTTGATTAGTACGGGTGTCAGAGGTTATGGGGAGAAGGCAGGAGAGTGGAGTTAGGAGGGAGAGATAGAACAGCCATGATTGAATGGCGGGGTAGACTTGATGGGCCAAATTTTGCTCCTATCTCTTATGATGTTATGATCTAACTGTGGATGCATCCCAGACCATCACAGAAGGAATGCTCCTCACATTTCTCCAGAGATGCTGCCTGACCCACTGAGTTACTCCAACTTTTTAGTCATATGGAGACTATAACTCTATGACTCTTTCTGTATCTGTCTTCAGATTACTACAGAACCTGTGGCCGGCACTGTCCTGGCTCACACTCATCTGGTGATGACTCTGATTCCATCAAGGAGTTTCACTGTTTGACTATAAACTGCTGTCATTCACAAGACTGATGATGGATGACATTCCCAGGCATTTGTTGCTGCCAGTTCCATTGAGATTGCAATGTTGCAAGCCTGGTTAAATACAAGACTCTGGGTATTTAACAATTACAAGGCTCCGAGTATTTCAGAATTTGCACTGAATCTGTTGAAGACACGGACAAACCTACAAGAGGACCAGGGCTGGGAACTGAATATTCAGGGGTACACAACGTATAGAAAAGACAGACAGGTGGGCAGAGGGGGTGGGGTCGCAGTTTTGGTCACCAAATTGTTGCCTCTCAGCGCCAGAGACCCAGGTTCTATCCTGACTACAGGTGCTGTCTGTACGGAGTTCTTACATTTGCCCAGTCAATTAACCTACAAACCTGTACGTCTTTGGAGTGTGGGAGGAAACCGAAGATCTCGGAGAAAACCGACGCAGGTCACGGGGAGAACGTACAAACTCCGTACAGTGCAGCACCCGTAGTCGGGATCGAACCTGAGTCTCCGGCGCTGCATTCGCTGTAGGGCAGAAACTCTACCGCTGCGCCACCATGCCGCCCAGAGTTGTTGCCTCTCAGCGCCAGAGACCCAGGTTCTATCCTGACTACGGGTGCTGTCTGTACGGAGTTTTTATACGTTCTCCCTGTGACCATGTGGGATTTCTTCTGGTGCTCCGGTTTCCTCCCGCACTCCAAAGACGTACAGGTTTGCAGGTTAATCGCCTTTTGTAAATTGTAAATTGTCCTAAGTGTGTGTAGGATTGAGCTCGTGTATGGGGTGACCATTGGTCGGTGCGGACACCGTGGGCCGAAGGGCCTGTTGCCACGCTGTACCTCTGAACCAAAAGATAGATATGTGGGTCAGAAGAATGCACAGGGAAATGGACCAAATGCAGGCTGATGGGACCAGCCCAGAATGCCAACTTGACCAGCATGGACAGGTCGGGCTGAAGGGTCTGTTTCATAAATTCATAAGATCACAAGATCATAAGTGATAGGAGCAGAATTAGGCCATTCGGCCCCTCAAGTCTACTATGCCATTCAATCATGGCTGTTCCATCTCTCCCTCCTAACCCCACTCTCCTGCCTTCTCCCCATAACCTCTGACAACCGTACTAATCAAGAATCTATCTACCTCTGCCTTAAATACATCCACTGACTTGGCCTCCACAGTCTTCCATGGCAATTTTGTTTCCATGCTGGAAGCTTTATGACTTTATGACTCTTATTAAAAAGCGAAACCTCAAGTGGGAAATGAGACTGATTCGGATTTAGACCGGGGATGTGGAGGCAGCTTAGCAGAAATACAATCTAACAAGGTAAACCTTGACAGAGAGAGGACAGAAATCCTCTTTACAGACAGTGATATTCTCATACCGGAGCAACATGATGAAAAGGTGTGCACTGTGTACGGCTGGATGAGATTGCCGGTCGTATTGAGGGCGATTGGCTGTGAGATGTATTGTACGCTTACTAATCCTTTCACTCCACAGAAAGACCAGGCGCAGGCTCGGCGATTGTTTCGCCGAACACCTCCGCTCAGTTCGCCTAAACCTACCTGATCTCCCGGTTGCTAAACACTTCAACTCCCCATTCCCACACTGACCTTTCTGTCCTGGGCCTCCTCCACTGTCAGAGTGAGGCCCAGCGCAAATTGGAGGAACAGCACCTCATATTTGGCTTGGGCAGCTTACACCCCAGCGGTATGAACATTGACTTCTTTAACTTCAAGTAACCCTTGCTTTCCCTCTCTCTCCATCCCCCCCCCCCCCATTCCCAGTTCTCTGGCCAGTCTGACACTCCCCCTGATTACATTGTTTAGGGGGAGTGTAAGAAAATAACTGCAGATGCTGGTACAAATCGAAGGTATTTATTCACAAAATACTGGAGTAACTCAGCAGGTCAGGCAGCATCTCGGGAGAGAAGGAATGGGTGACGTTTCGGGTCGAGACCCTTCTTCAGACTGATGTCAGGGGGGCGGGACAAAGGAAGGATATAGGTGGAGACAGGAAGTTGGAGGTAGAACTGGGAAGGGGGAGGGGTCTATTCTACATTTTCTTTGATCTGTATCTCTTTTGATCCCTTACACTTCTTTACCTCTGTAACCCCCTTTCCCCTGACTCTCAGTCTGAAGAAGGGTCTCGACCCAAAACGTCACCCATTCCTTCTATCCAGAGATGCTGCCTGTCCTGACATTTCTACCCCTGTAGAGTCAGAGAGTCTTGCAGCGTGGAAACAGGTCCTTCAGCACAACCTGCCCACACCGACCAACATGTCTCATCTACACTGGTCCCACCTGCCCGTGTTTGGCCCATATCCCTCCAAACCTGTCATTTTCATGTACCTGTCTAACTGTTTCTTAAACGTTGGGATAGTCCCAGCCTCAACTACCTCATCTGGCAGCTTGTTCCATACACCCGCCACCCTTTGTGTGAAAACGTTACCCCTCTGATTCATATTAAATCTTTTCCCCTTCACCGTAAACCTATGTCCTCTGGTCCTCGATCCCCCTACTCTGGGCAAGAGACTCTGTGCGTCTAGGTTGTTGTGAGGAATCACAGAGCAAGAGGAATGGTCAGTGACTACGTTAGTCGCATTGCTATGTGCAACCTAACTGTTCATACAGTGCATGTACCAATGCATGGAACAAGGTTTTGGAGAAAACAGCATCTGCATTATTAAGGTCATAAGGAATAGCAGTAGAATTAGTCAAGTCAAGCCAATTTTATTTCTATAGCACATTTAAACACAACCCACGTTGACCAAAGTGCTGTACATCAGTGCAGGTACTAAAAAAGAACATACAATAGCACACAAACCTAACAACACATACATAAACAGTATACATCGCCCCCTCAGAGGGCCTCAAACGTTAGGGAATTAGGCCATTCAGCCCATCAAGTCTACTCCACCATCAGAAGTGTGAAAACGCACACCTCCAGATCCAGGGACAGTTTCTTCCCAGCTGTTTTCAGGCAACTGAACCATCCTACCACAACCAGAGAGCAGTGCTGAACTACCATCTACCTCATTGGTGATCGGACATTACTGGCTTTACCTTGCACTAAACGTAATTCCCATTATAATATACACATTATCATACACTGTGAACTGCTCGATTGTAATCATGTATTGTCTTTCCTCTGACTGGATAGCACGCAACAAAAGCTATTGAGGGCGTGCAGCGTAGGTTTACTAGGTTAATTCCCGGAATGGCGGGACTGTCATATGTTGAAAGACTGGAGCGACTAGGCTTGTATACACTGGAATTTAGAAGGATGAGAGGAGATCTTATCGAAATGTATAAGATTATTAAGGGGTTGGACACGTTAGAGGCAGGAAACATGTTCCCAATGTTGGGGGAGTCCAGAACAAGGGGCCACGGTTTAAGAATAAGGGGTAGGCCATTTGGAACTGAGATGAGGAAAAACCTTTTCAATCAGAGATTTGTAAATCTGTGGAACTCTCTGCCTCAGAAGGCAGTGGAGGCCAATTCTCTGAATGCATTCAAGAGAGAGCTGGATAGAGCTCTTAAGGATAGCAGAGTCAGGGGGTATGGGGAGAAGGCAGGAACGGGGTACTGATTGAGAATGATCAGCCATGATCACATTGAATAGCGGTGCTGGCTCGAAGGGCCGAATGGCCTCCTCCTGCACCTATTGTCTATTGTCTATAAAAGCTTTTCACGGTACCAGGGTACACGTGACAACAAACTAAACGGAACACTTTGTGTCCTCGTGTTGTTGCCTTCCGTCGGTCTGTGTGCATGCACGAGCTGAATTAAATGCAGTGCCACACCGTAGTGCTCATTGTGGACGTTCGCAGATGTCCAATTAACGAGAAAGCATTCAATTAGGAAGCTGCAAGTATCAAATTAATTAGCTTTGATACACATCCAGTCAGCAGGGGGTTAAAGGGACAGCACCCTTCTCATTCCACACACGTTGTCAAACATTTGATGCAAGGAGACGCATAAAATTAAAGAGTTGCCTGATTCATTGGTCCAAGAAGGATTTCAGCCTGACAGTGATTACAGCACTTAATACAATATTAAATGCCAGCTAACTAAGTACTGATAAATGGAGAGCCATGCCAAAGCAAATGGCTTCCTATATCTCTGGAATCACATGCTTGACCACACCACAGCATTATCCATTGTCAAAACAAGTTGTAAAATCTGATTATATGGAATTAGATTTTAGTGGATTGATCCCTTGTTATTCAGTTATTCAGACAGAAACTGGGGACTGGGATAGTTCTTAATGTTATTCACAGCCTTGTATTTGTTTTTTTTTGTTCTTCACCACAAGTCATAAATTAAAATTAATGTATATCCTCAAAATCAATGGGAACTCATGAATCAGGAGTCCAGTTACATCAATGGGGTTTCGAGGGGTCTGGGCCAAATGAAGGCAAGTGGGACTAGCTTAAATGGGGCATCTTGGTTGGCTTGGATGAGTTGGGCCAAAGAGCCTGTTTCCATGCTGCATGACTTTAGATTAGTTTAGCTTAGAGAAACAGTGCGGAAGCAGGCCCTTCGGTCCACCGAGTCCATGCTGACCATCGATCCCTGTACACTGGGCGGCACGGTAGCGCAGCAGTAGAGTTGCTGCTTTACAGCGAATGCAGCGCCGGAGACTCAGGTTCGATCCTGACTACGGGTGCTGCACTGTAAGGAGTTTGTACGTTCTCCCCGTGACCTGCGTGGGTTTTCTCCGAGATCTTCGGTTTCCTCCCACACTCCAAAGACGTACAGGTATGTAGGTTAATTGGCTGGGTAAATGTAAAAATTGTCCCTAGTGGGTGTAGGATAGTGTTAATGTACGGGGATCACTGGGCGGCACGGACTTGGAGCGCCGAAAAGGCCTGTTTCCGGCTGTATATATATGATGATATGATATGATATGACTAACACTATTCTACACGCACTAGGGATAATTTACAATTTTACCAAGCCAATTAGCCTACAAACAATAGACAATAGACAGTAGACAATAGGTGCAGGAGTAGGCTATTCTGCCCTTCGAGCCAGCACCGCCACATGGTTGATCATTCACAATCAGTACCCTGTTCCTGCCTTCTCCCCATACCCCCTGACTCCGCTATCATTAAGAGCTCTATCCGAAAGAGCTCTCTCTTGAAAGCATCCAGAGAATTGGCCTCCACTGCCTTCTGAGGCAGAGAATCCCACAGATTTACAACTCTGAATGAAAAGGTTTATCCTCATCTCCGTTCTAAATGGCCTACCCCTTATTCTTAAACTGTGGCCCCTGGTTCTGGACTCCCCCAACATTGGGAACATGTTTCCTGCCTCTAGCGTGTCCAATCCCTTAATAATCATGTGTTTCAATAAGATCTCCTATCATCCTTCTAAATTCCAGTGTACACAAGCCCATTCGCTCCAGTCTTTCAACATACGACAGTCCCGCCATTCCGGGAATTAACCTCGTGAACCTACGCTGCACGCCCTCAATAACAAACGTGCACGTCTTTGGAGTGTGGGGTGTGGGGGGAAACCGGAGCACCCGGAGAAAACACAGGTGGGTCACGGGGAGAACGTACGAACTCCGTACAGACAGCACCGGTAGTCAGGATTGAACTCGGGTCTCTGGCGCTCTGAGGTGCTGTAAGACAGCAACCCCATTTGCCTCTGGTTATTCTTTAAGTTCAATGATGAGTTATGAATTAATTGAACAGGATATCCCATTTCTTAGGTTATAGCCATGCAATGGGTTTTTTTCCCCCAATAAAATAGTCTTCAAAGTGTCCCATCAGAGCCTATCGCCAACCAGAGGTTGTTGATGAGAGAAATATTTACTGCCTCGAAACCTCTGTGTGAAACCAGCAGCTGTGAGAGCTAAAATAGGTGACTGAGGAAATATATGGTTTATGATGGAGCCTGTAACACTCGATTGAGAATAAATATCCCTTGACAGTTGAAGATTAAAGATCAACGCTAGAATCTGCATATTCTAACACTGCTGCGCTGGTCAAGAAGGCACAGCAACGACTGTTCTATCTAAGAACACTGAAAAAGTCTGGTCCACCCCAACAGCTGCTGACGACCTTCTACCGCTGCACCATAGAGAGCATCCTAACACATGGCATCCCTGTGTGGTACCTCAGCTGCACGGAGGCAGAGAGGAAAGCTCTTCAGCGGGTAGTCCATAGAGCTCAGAGGACCATCGGAACACAGCTACCAGCCTTGGAGGGCATCTACAACACACGATGCCTCAGAAAAGCCACCAGCATCCACAAAGACTCTTCACACACCTGCAACAGTCTGTTCGAACTTCTACCCTCGGGCAGACGATACAAAGCCTTCTACGCCCGCACCTCCAGACTCAGGAACAGCTTCATCCCCAGGGCCATAGCTGCCATGAACCGGTCCTGCTGAGCAGGATGGTCACATCGCACAGCGAACCGGCACAGATCTACTTGCACTTTATTCCGTTTTAAAACTGTTCAATTTTGTTTCATTGGGTTGTTTAAATTAATACTGACTAGCTAATGAATTTATTGCATCGTATGGGAGGCGCATTCCCAATCTCGTTGTACCCCTGTACAATGACCATAAAGATGTATTGTATTGTATTCAATGCACAAAAGATGTGTCTGCTTACAGTCCCTTAAAAAGCTAGGCAGCAAATGGATGATGTACAAAGCTGGCAGGATAAGCCATACACAGACAGCTAACACTAGTTAGAGGTTTGGTGCTTAGCACTAAGGCATTCCATCAAGCTTACTGCTCGCTATCACGCTGTTAAAGTATGGGTCGATGCATATAATGTAATCTAAGTTATAGACCGGACAAAACTAAACATTAGACACGAGGAACTGCAGATGCTGGTTTACAACAAAAAAAAGAAAAAAGTGCTGGAGTAACTCAGAGGGTCAGGCAGCATCTCTGGGGGACAAGGATAGCTGATGTTTTGGGTCGTGACCCTGATGTTCATGTGATAGGAACAGAATTAGGCCATTCGGCCCATCGTCTACTCTGCCATTCAATCATGGCTGACCTATCTCTCCCTCCCAACCCCATTCTCCTGCCCTCTCCCCATTACCCCTGACACCCGCACTAATCAACAATCTGTCAATCTCTGACTTAAACATATCCACTGACTTGGCCTCCACAGCATTCTGCGGCAGTGAATTCCGCAGATTCACCACCCTCTGACTAAAGGAATTTCTCCTCATCTCCTTCCTAAAGTTATGCCCTTTTATTCTGAGGCTGTGGCCATTGATCCGAGACTCTCCCACTTGTGGAAACATCCTCTCCACATCCACTCTGCCTGAAGTCCTTCCGCTGACTGGATAGCAGATGGAAAATATCTTCTCACTGAACCTCGGTACAATAAATAAACTGTGACTACCAGGCTAGTGACAAGGATGGGCCCACGGCTGACTAGGCTTTGGCCTGTCCGAGCACGCGATCGTTCTGTGACCTGCACTCTCTCCCTGCCGTCCTTCACGCATCAGCGCGCTGTTAGGTTAGTTTACAGCGCGGAAACAAGCTCTTCGGCCCACCGAGTCCGTGCCGACCAGCGATCCCCGCACACTAACACTATCCTACGCACACTAGGGACAATTTACAATTATGCCCAGCCAATTAACCAACAAACCTGTACATCTTTGGGGTGCGGGAGGAAACCGGAGATCCCAGAGAAAACCCACGCAGGTCACGGGGAGAACGTGCAAACTCCGTACAGACAGCACCCGTAGTCAAGATCGAACCCGGGTCCCTGGCACTATGATGCAGCAACGCTACCATTGCACCGCCTTAAAAAAGTGGACACCAAATGAATGATGTAGACAATAGACAATAGGTGCAGGAGTAGGCCATTCGGCCCTTCGAGCCAGCACCACCATTCAATATGATCATGGCTGATCATTCTCAATCAGTACCCCGTTCCTGCCTTCTCCCCATACCCCCTGACTCCACTATCCTTAAGAGCTCTATCCAGCTCCCTCTTGAATGCATCCAGTGAATTGCCTCCACTGCCTTCTGAGACAGAGAATTCCACAGATTCACAACTCTCTGACTGTAAAAGCTTTTCCTCATCTCTGTTCCAAATGGCCTACCCCTTATTCTTAATCTGTGGCCCCTGGTTCTGGACTCCCCCAACATTGGGAACATGTTTCCTGCCTCTAACGTGTCCAATCCTAGTAGTTAGAAGTGGGAACTTAGCACCAAGGTACCTCCATCAAGACCATTGCTCGCCATCAAACCGTTAAAGTGCGGGTTGATGCGGATTAATCCGTAGCCACCGTTTTTGTTATCGAGCCTTGCGAATGTTTCTTGGGGGAGATTGCCCGCCTAGAGTGGCGTGCATGAAGCTCTGTCGAAGTAATCTTGCCACATTAGCAGCTGAGTCACGCAGAAGGCAGCCACTGTGACATCCAGCATTTATCCAGAAGCTGGCACTATCTCTGCAGAGGCCCTGGTGTTATCTGACCAACACAGAGAGAAGCAATCTAATCTCAAAAGTTCAGATCCTTCCCTGCACCGTGAAATTCAAAGCTCAAACAGTCCATAATTCTCCACAGAATGACTCAATTACACTGCTCCTCGACCTCACCACAAGGGACCGTCTCTTCCTTCGGCGGTTTATGGTGCAGGATTTATTTAATGGGGTGTCTCTGGATGGTCTTCCGAAACCTCACAGCAATTTCAAGCCTGTTCAGTCACTGTCTCTTCCCTAAAGACTTTTAGACTTTGGAGATACAGCGCAGAAACATGGCTCCTCGTCCCGCCGAGCCCGCGCCGACCGCACACTGGCACTAACCGACACGCACGAGGGACAATTTACAATTTTACCGAAAGCCAACTAATCTACAGACCTCTGCGTCTTTGGAGCGTGGGGGGAAACCGGAGCTCCCGGAGAAAAGCCACGCGGTCACAGGCAGAACCTGCAAACTCCTCGCAGACAGCGCCGGATGTCAGGATCGAACACTGGTGTTGTGAGGCGGCAGCTCTACCACTCCCCACGCCTCCTTTTTCAGTTCATAAGTTCATGTGATAGGAGCAGAATTAGGGCATTCGGCCCATCAAGTCCACTCCGCCATCCAGTCACGGCTGATCTATCTTTTCCTCCCGACCCCATTCTCCTGCCTTCTCCCCATAACCCCTGACACCCGTACTAATCAAGAATCTGTCAATCTCTGCCTTAAAAATACCCACTGACTTGGCCTCCACAGCCGTCTGTGGCGAAGAATCCCACAGATTCACCACCCTCTGACTAAAGAAGTCCTTCCTCTTCTTCTGCTTAAAGGTACATCCTTTTATTCTGAGGCTGTGCCCTCTGGTCTTAGACTCTCCCACTGGTGGAAACATCCTCTCCACAACCACTCTATCCAGGCATTTTCACTATTCGGTAAGTGGGGTCTATGAGGTTCCCCCCTCATCCTTCTAAACTCCAGTGAGTACAGGCCCAGTGCCGTCAAACACTCACCTTGCAGCTACTGACCATTATGGTCACCTTATCACGACTGGCTTGTCATAGAAATTCACCTAAGTCATATCCTGGAGGGCACAGCTTTAAGATGAGAGGGGCAAAGTTTAAACGAGATTTAAATGTTTTAATTTTTTTTAATTTAGAGATACAGTGTGGAAACAGGCCCTTCGGCCCACCGAGTCCATGCCGACCAGCGATCCCCGCACACTAATACTGTCCTACATACACAATAGAGACAATTTACAATGACACCAAGTCAATTAACCTACAAACCTGTACGTCTTTGGAGTGTGGGAAGATACTGGAGCTCCTGGAGAAAACCCTGGCAGGTCACAGGGAGAACGTACAAACCCCATGCAGACAGCACCCGGAGTCAGGATCGAACCCGGGACTCTGGCGCTCCAAGGCAGCAACTCTGCCACTGCACCACCGTGCTGCCCGAATGTGCAGGTGATTTTTACACAGAGGGTGGTGGGTGCATGGAACGTGTTGCCAGGGATGGAGGTGGAGACAGACATGATAGTGGATTTTATGAGAGTTTTGGATGGTTTAGTTTGGCTTAGTTTACTTTAGGTCGGCTTGCATTCCCTCTCCCTCTCTCTCCGTCCACCCCCACGTTGGACATTCTGCCCGTCTCACTTTTTGTATTCCTTCGTTAACACATCTTCCACAGCCAACAATGTGCCTTTCCATTTGTAGAGTCATGGAGTCATAGAATGATACAGTGTGGAAACAGGCCCTTCGGTCCAGCTTGCCCACGCCGGCCAACATGTCCCAGCTACACTAGTCCCACCTGCCTGCGCTTGGTCCATATCACCCCAAACCTGTCCTATCCATGTACTTGATTAAACGGAATCAAGGGGTATGGGGAGAGGGCCGGAACGGGGTGCTGATTTTGGATGATCAGCCATGATCATATTGAATGGCGGTGCTGGCTCGAAGGGCTGAATGGCCTACTTCTGCACCTATTCTCTATGTTTTTATGTACCCAGTGACCCCATATGTGAAAGCACTGATGGTGTCAGAACAGCATCATTGTCACCTGATATAAGAGACTAATTGTGCTGTTGGGAAGCATTAGTCAGATGGGGCGGGAGGTGACAATGATGTATGGCCTTCGCGTTGTTGCTTAGCGGGCTTGCGATATCTCGGGAGGCCCTTCGTGCATCGGTGACTGGCAGCGAGCTGTTCCTCTGTCTGCATCGGCTGCTTTCTCAGTTCATAAATCGCTATTCAGACGACAAGTAAACAAGCCTCAAAGAGTGAGATGTCAAGCCTGCTTTGTTTTCACTGCCTGCGCTGCTCATGCCTGGCACAGCTGGTACCCTGACACTATGGCCACAGCATCCCTGTTGTGTGGAGAAGACCATATATTAATGCCTAACTAACTGGAAGGCAGCGTGGAAGTCCTTGTACACCAGTCACTGAAAGTTGGCGCGCAGGTACAGCAGGCAGTGAATAAAGCCAATGGCACGTTGGCCTTCATAACATGAGGATTTCAGTATAGGGGTGAAGAGGTTCTTCTGCAGTTGTATAGGGCCCTGGTGAGACCACATCTGGAGTATTGTGCACAGTTTTGTTCTCCTAATTTGAGGAAGGACATCCTTGTAATTGAGGCAGTGCAGCGTAGGTTCACTAGATTGATCCCTGGGATGGCGGGACTGTCATATGAGGAAAGATTGAAAAGGCTGGGCTTGTATTCACTGGAGTTTAGAAGGACGAGAGGGGATCTTATAGAGACGTATAAAATTATAAAAGGACTGGACAAGCTAGATGCAGGAAAAATGTTCCCAATATTGGGCGAGTCCAGAACCAGGGGCCACAGTCTTAGAATAAAAGGGAAGCCATTTAAAACTGAGGTGAGAAGGAACTTTTTCACCCAGAGAGTTGTGAATTTGTGGAATTCTCTGCCACAGAGGGCAGTGGGGGCAAAATCACTGGATGAATTTAAGGGAGAGATAGATAGAGCTCTAGGGGCTAGAGGAATCAAGGGATATGGGGAGAAGGCAGGCACGGGTTACTGATAGTGGACGATCAGCCATGATCACAATGAATGGCGGTGCTGGCTGGAAGGGCCGAATGGCCTACTTCCACTCCTGTAGCTGGCGTGAGCTTGTGTACAGGCGGCTGTAGAGTACCCTTGAGCCTTTGAGTGCGGGGTCTGAACATGGCCTCAGAGCAGGAGACGGGGCCTCCCGTCTGCGAGAAACGTCCTCAACGTGGACAAACCTCAAGGAGATTTAGCACCTCAAGGCATTAGCAAAACATTGGCTTTTCCCCACGAATCCACGGGGAGGCTCCAAGTTGTGCCATCTATCAGGTGGGGCAGATGTAAAATAACGAGCGTGCTGTGCTGTAAATTGCACCACTCTGCTGGCATACCAGTGTCCTGAGCACATCAAAGCCACATTTCGGGGAGCCCAGCCCATGCATTTTCTATCAGGATTAATCTATTGAGGGCCCTGAAAGGGACTAATAAAAGCACAGATTAACATGGCATGATTGCCTTAGCCATCTGAGTGTGAAAAGGGGAGATATGAAGAGTGTTTCTTTCATGAAGCTGCAACCAGCATATCATTTCAGATTGCTACAGAATGTAATTTCCCAGAGGGCTGGAAGCAAGTGTTATTCCTGCTGCCCCCTCCCCCCCTCCCACCCCCACAGCCGAATCCCAAGACTGAGACCAGATGCTGCCATCTGATGCCCATTCCTGTCTTTGGCTGCCCACCTGAAGCAATGAGGTGCCAGCTCTGCAACCCGGCTCACCTTCCTCCTCTCCCACTGCACCAGGCAGAGATGCTGCCCGTCCCGCTGAGTTACTCCAGCATTTTGTGTCCATCTTCGGTGTAAACCAGCGTCTGCATTTCCTTACCCGCACAGTTAGTAGTGAGTTACTTCAGCCAGACTCTCAGTCTGAAGAAGAGCCTCAGCACCTGTTCCTTTTCTCCAAAGATGCTGCCCCGTCCCGTTGAGTTACTCCATCATTCTGTGTCTATCTTCGGTGTAAAGCAGCGTATGCAGTTGCTTCCTACACAAGGTTCATAATCCTCTGGGCTTGTGGGGATAAGCTGGAAAATCAAAGCCTTCTATACGAATGCATACACAGAAGGCACATCGTTTAATTTCGAGGTACAGCATGGAAACAGGCCCTTCAGCCCACTGAGTCAGTGCTGACTAATGATCCCCGTACACTAGCACTATCCACCACACAATTTACAATTTTACCAAGCCAATTAACCTACAAACCTGCACGTCTTTGGAGCGTGGGAGGAAACCGGAGCACCCGGAGAAAACCCACGCGGTCACAGGGAGAACGTGCAAACTCCGCACACACAGCACCCGTAGTCAGGACTGAACCCGTGTCTCTGGCACCATAAAGGCAGCAACTCTACCCCTGCGCTGTGTGTGTGGTGTGTAGTGAATTTAATAGAAATAGTATTGTTTGCATTATTGATAGTGGTTTGCAACTGGGACATGTTATCTTGGGGCCAGTGAACTAACACAGAGGCCAGGAGAAGGCAATGGGAGATAGTATGGATTCAGGGCAAGTTTGATCTGATACACATTGTCGAACTGTTTCAGAACAACCCTCCTCTTCCAAATAAATTCCACTGGGCCCTGAAAGAGGAATCTTCCTGGGGGAAACCAATGTATCAGTCCTGATCCCACTCGTCAGCAGTTAATGAAGAGAGAGTCGTTTAATTTTTTTTCAGTCTCCAAATGATTTTCTTAATATGTAAAATTTATGAATGCATTTAAAACTAATTAGCAGTAACTCAATCAGAGCTCTGAATGGCCTTTGATTTATTTTGTTTCCTGGTTATGCTGCAAAGCAGATGCCAGATTGGCTATGAAATGGCCGTGTTTCTGCCTTGCGCCCGCGGGCTGCTCGATCCGAGCCACAGGTAGCGAATCAGTGCCGCGGCACCCAGGCCTGGATATGAGCAATGGGCCTCCACATATCTCCTGCACATTCACACCTGCTGTGCACGGATTAGTCCATTCATTCCTCCGAGCACATCCTCATTCACAGTTACACGGGCAGATAGCTTCACTCTGCCCTTGGAACGCCACTGCAATTCACACATAGCCTGGATAATTACACTCTGAACCACGTAGGCCTGGGGGCATTTGGCGGTGTCTTTTTGCACTATTATTGTTTAGTTGCCTATTTTTTATGTGTATGTACGTACGTATGTATGTAGACACAAATAGCTGGAGCAACTCAACGGGTCAGACAGCATCTGTGGAGAAGGTGACCCTTCTTGATATGTATAAGAAAATAACTGCAGAGGCTGGTACAAATCGAAGGTATTTATTCACAAAATGCTGGAGTAACTCAGCAGGTCAGGCAGCATCTCAGGAGAGAAGAAATGGGCGACGTTTCGGGTCGAGACCCTCACTCTGCAACAACCCTGACAACACCTTTTTCCATGGGAAGGAGTCCTCATCCCCCAGTGATGACACCTTCTCCCGTCTCCCTCATCTTGGACCCCCCCCTAGTTGGCCAACTACCCTCACTAGAACTTTCATCTCCAACTGCCAGCGTGACATTAACTGCCTCAAATTCTCCACTCCCCTGACTAACTCTAACCTCTCCCCTCCTGAACGTGCAGCCCTCCACTCACTCCGCAACAACCCGGACAACTCCGTGCCGTATGTATGTATGTATGTATGTATGTGTGTATGTATGTATGTATGTACGCACGTATGTATTTATGTATGTTTGTTTGTTTGTTTGTGTGTGTGTGTGTGCGCATTTGTATGTATGTGTATACAGTATATGTAAAACAATATAATGAACAATTAAAAACTTCAGTACATATATGTGTATGTGTGTGTAAGCACACACACACATACACACACACATACATACACACACACATACACATACACACTACGCACTCACACACACACATGCACGCACACACACACACACACACACACACACAAATACACACACACACACATACACATGCACATACACACACACACATACACACACATACATACACACACGCACATACACACACACACACACACACTCACACACAAATACTTACACACACACACACATATATATATATATATATATGAGTTGGAAGAAGGGTTTAACCGGAAATGTCGATGTCACCCTTATAGATGCTGTTCTCCGAGTGTGGCCATGGATTCCACAGATTCACCACCCCCTGACTAAAGAAATTCCTTCTCATCTCCCACTTAAAGGTACGTCCTTTTATTCTGAGGCTGTGGCCTCTGGTCTTAGACTCCCCCACTAGGGGAAACATCCTCTCCACATCCACTCTATCCAGGCCTTTCACTATTCTAGTGGTTAAGAATGTTCATAAGTTCATAAGTTACAGGAGCAGAATTAGGCCATTCGGCCCATCAATTCTACTCTGCCATTCAATCATGGCTGATCTGTCTTTCCCTCTCCACCCCATTCTCCTGCCTTCTCCCCATGACACCTGGATGGAAAGGTTGGGAAGAGGGGCTGTGATACACCAGCCAGCACTCTCAGGGGAGGAGGTTCAGGGAAATGATTCAATGGAGCAGGAAGGGTGGGAGATCATTAAGTATCGAGCCATTGCTGAAACAAGTGTAAGTCGGCACCAGATCAATAACGTGTTATTGGTAACCACAGTGCCCATCACAGGCAGATCAGATATCATGCATGGCCTGATTTACTTAATGCAGATATTTTTGAATTAAAAAATGTGCAGAATGTTTGCAACGTAAGGCATTTGGCCTGCCAAGTCTCCACTGGTTCTGTTACTGAGCGATCTAGATAATTTTGCTCACAAAATGCTGGAGTAACTCAGCAGGTCAGGCAGCATCTCAGGAGAGAAGGAATGGGTGACGTTTCGGGTCGAGACCCTTCTTCAGACTGAATTTTGCTGATCAATCTTCTCGCCACAGCCTTTACATTTCAGAGTTAGACTTTAGAGATTCAGCGCAGAAATAAGCGTTGGTCGCACCGGGTCCACGCCCTGTGTACTAGCACCAGCCTACACATGTCACAGTGAAAGTCTTTGGTTTGCACGCTGTGCAGAAGCTGTGCAACGAGACGCCCCAAACAGGCCACCGACAAAGTTACAAAGTCTTCATTATGGTCCCTCGTGGTCTCTGTCAGTTCTCGATGCCCCCTCCCCACCTCAACCCCCCAGGCACCCCTCCCCAAGCCCCCCATGCCCAACCCCCCACGCCTCCCCCTCCCCACCCCCCACGCCCCTCCCTAACCCCCACCACATCCCCCTCCCTATACCCCCCCACGTCCCCCCTCCCCAAACCCCCCCACATCACCCCCTCCCCAAGCTCTCCCTTCCCACCCCACCACGCCCCCTCTCCCCACGTCCCCCTCTCCCCACGTCCCCCCCTCCCCAAACCCCCACCACATCCCCCTCCCCAAACCCCCACCACATCCCCCCTCCCCAAACCCCCCCCCACACCCCCCCCCCACGTTCCCCCCTCCCCAAGCCCACCGCCCTTCCCTCCCCCGCCCCACGCCCCCTCTCCCCAACCCCTCCCACGTCCCCCCTCCTCACCCCACCCCCCCCCCGCGACACTGGGACCCTCTTTGGTCTCGACGTCCCCTCCACCCCCAAGAGGGTCCATCTTCTCAGTGCCCCCCCCCCCACACCGGGTCCCTCTTTGTTCTCAGTGCCCCCCCCCCCCCCCCCATGCTGGGTCGCTCTGTTTTCAGTGGCCTCCACACACCGGGTCCCTCTGTGTTCTCAGTGCCCCCCCTCCTGTTTTCAGTGCCCACCCCAACACCGGGTTCCTCTGTTCTCAGTGCCCCCCCCCGTTCTCAGTGTGTGTCCCCCTGTTCTCAGTGCCCCCCCCCGTTCTCAGTGCCCCCCTGTTCTCAGTGCCCCCCCCTGTTCTCTCGGCGGCCCCATGGAGTTCAGGCTGAGCCTTTGAGTGGGGCGTTCCACCCACACGCACCATTGGTTTCCACCTTTTTCCCCCCTCGCCACACGATCTGGGACAAGATGCGGCCTGGGAAGATTTCCCCTGGGACGATGCGTCCGATTGCCCGGCACAAGGAACAAACTGACCAGGAAAACACTGCAGCATCAATCATGAACAGGAAGGTCCATGGCTGGAAAGGCTCTGGTCTCCAGCCTGCCCGGGCACCGCTGCTGCACAGTGGAAGTTGAATAATTCCATGGTGATATTTTGAAGTGGAACAGATGAGCTCTCTACAGTGTCCCGGCCAATATTCATCACTCACGCTGCGGCTAAAAATAAATCCCCTGGTCGTTACCAATGGTTTCTGCGAGGCCTTGCTGTGCAGAATGTGGCCGCCACATCTCCTACAACAGTACGGCCACGGTAGAGTTGCTGCCTTACAGCGAATACAGCGCCAGAGACCCGGGTTCGATCCCGACTACGGCGCTGCCTGTACGGAGTTTGTACGTTCTCACCGTGACCTGCGAAATCTTCGGTTTCCTCCCACACTCCAAAGACGTGCGGTTTTGTAGGTTAATTGGCTTTGTAACATGTAAAAATTGTCCCTAGTGGGTGTAGGATAGTGTTAATGTGCGGGGATCGCTGGGCGGCACCTACCCGGTGGGCCGAAGGGCCTGTTTCCGCGCTGTATCTCTAAACTAAACTAAACAGCAGTGACATTATGTATGTGTGTGTGTATTAAACCAGAAAACACAATTTTAAATTCATAAGGGATAAGAGCAGAATTAGGCCATTCGGCCCATAAAGTCTACACTGCCATTCAATCATGGCTGATGTATCTCGCCCTCCTAACCCCATTCTCCTGCCTTCTCCTCGTAACCCCTGACACCCACACAAATCGAGTTATAATTTAGAGACACAGTGTGGAGACAGGCCCATTGGCCCCCTCTGACCAACATGCCCCATCTACACTAGCCCCACCTGCCTGCAGTTGGCCCATATCCATCCAAACCAATCCTCTCCATGTAGCTGTCCAAATGTTTTTAAAGTTGAAATAAATACAATGAGTAACTCCCAGGTAGGCAGCATCTGTGGAAGGCATGGACAGGCAACATTCCAGGTCGGTTCCTCCATCAGTCTCCTTCACTTCCAACCCAAAACGTCGCATGTCCACTCCCTGCACAGATGTTGCCTGACCCGCTGAGTTACTCCAGTAGTTTGCGTTTATTTTATTTTTACAGCACTTGCAGTTCCTTGTGTCTCATAATTATTTAATTTGTTTTCTTCCTTGAAGGAGATAAAGACAATATATATATATGTAGGAAAGAAAACTGCAGATGCTGGTTTAAATAGAAGGTAGACACAAAATGCTGGAGTAACTCAGCGGGTCAGGCAGCATCTCCCGAGAGAAGGAACAGGTGACATTTCGTGTCGAGACAACATCTTCAGACTGAAGACTTGTTCAGTCTGAAGAAGGGTCTCGACCCAAAATGTCACCCATCCCTTCTCCCCAGAGATGCTGCCTGATGACAATATATGTTCTTCCTGAGATCCAATATGGATTTGAACAATAGACAATAGACAATAGGTGCAGGAGGAGGCCATTTGGCCCTTCGAGCCAGCACCACCATTCAATGTGATCATGGCTGATCATTCTCAATCAGTACCCCGTTCCTGCCTTCTCCCCATACCCCCTGACTCCGCTATCCTTAAGAGCTCCATCCAGCTCTCTCTTGAATGCATTCAGAGAATTGGCCTCCACTGCCTTCTGTGGCAGGGACTATGGCAACATTTAACAAACATTTAGAGAGACACAGGGATTGGGTAGGTTTAGGGGGATATGGGTCAAAAGCAGGCAGGTTGGACTGGTGTAGATGGGGCATGTTGGTCGGCAGGGGCAAGTTGGGTCGAAGGGCCTCTTTCCATGCTATATGCCTCTACATAGGACTTTGGTGATTGACTGATTGATAGATAGATTTAGGGTGGTCACGGTGGCGCAGCGGTAGTGTTGCTGCCTTACCGTGAATGCAGCGCCGGAGACCCGGGTTCGATCCCGACCACGGGTGCTGTCTGTACGGAGTTTGTACGTTCTCTCCGTGACCTGCGTGGGTTTTCTCCGAGATCTTCGGTTTCCTCCCACAATCCATAAGACGTACAGGTTTGTAGGTTAATTGGCTTGGTAAATGTAAAAAAAACTGTCTCTGGTGGGTGTAGGATAGTGTTAATATGAGGGGGTCGCTGGTTGGCGAGGTCCCAGTGGGCCGAAAGGGCCTGTTTTCATGCTGAATCACTAAACTAAACGAAAAGATACTTTTGTTGTCATGCGTACTTGCTACAGTGAGATTCTTTGATCAATCTCGTGAACCTCCGCTGCGCTGCCTCAATTACAAGGATGTCCTTCCTCAAATTAGGAGACCAAAACTGTACACAATACTCCAGATGTGGTCTTACCAGGGCCCTATATACACAAGGGCGTGGGAGGAAAACCGGAGCACCCGGAGTAAACCCACGCGGTCACGGGGGAGAACATACAAACTCCGCACAGACAGCAACCGTGGTCAGGATTGAACCCGGGTCTCTAGCGGTGTGAAGCAGCAACTCTACCGCTGCGGTACATTATGGGGCCTGAGTTTTTCATAATATCACACCCACCTTCCATCCACACACGCCTCCATGGATCCGAAGAGTGATGATGATGAACCTTTAATCCCACTACACCACAGGATGAAGAATCTCCTTGTTTGGAGAGAGATTCACAACTTTCACCTCTGCCACCAAACCAAGGACCGACACCTGGACCCACCCCAGTTACAGGTGCAATATTTTATCGTCGGCTCACTGCAAAAAAAAGGGCTGCATCGCAGCGTTAAATGCATCGACACAAACAACTCATTAATCCACCGCTTGTTTTGAACTTCAAGGAGATATAAATAGATTGTGAATTGCACAGTGCCGCTTTAAAAGCAAAATGAACAGGTAGCCTTGGGCCCTGTGGTAAATTAATGTAAGTTAAAGCTTGAAAGTGCCATTACTGTGCCTCATATGTGAATGTAATGAAAGATCGTAAACTGCCAGGAGGTGTGGTAAACATTTTTTACTTTGCCAACCCACTGCTTGGGGGCTCGAACTCTGCTCAGTCCATTATGTTTGTGCTCCAGCAGCACGAAGGATGATAATGGTACTCAGCAAAGCCTTCCAAGGACTCACAGTCCCTTCTTTCCCCTTCAAAGAAGGACAGTGCATTAGTGAACGGAAGGTCACAGAGACCCTTCCCACTCGTCGGGCAGAAGATAAAGAAGCTTGAAAGCCTTGAATCCCGGCAGCATGCGTGCAAATCCTCTCCGCGCCCCTTTCCAGCTTGACACCAGAGGGCGGTGAATCTGTGGAATCCATCGCCACAGACGGCTGTGGAGGCCGGGTCAGTGGATATTTTTAACGCAGAGATGAACAGATTCTTGATTGGTACGGGCGTCAGGGGTTACGGGGAGAAGGCAGGAGAATGGCGTTGAGAGGGAGAGATAGATCAGCAATGAATGAATGGTGGAGTAGAATTGATGGGCTGAATGGCCTAATTCTGCTCCTGGAACTTAAGAATTCATGAACATCTTTCCTATAACATGGTGCCCAAAACTGAACACAATAGACAATAGACAATAGGTGCAGGAGGAGGCCATTCGGCCCTTCAAGCCAGCACCGCCATTCAATGTGATCATTCTCAATCAATACCCCGTTCCTACCTTCTCCCCATACCCATTGACTCCGCTATCTTTAAGAGCTCTATCTAGCTCTCTCTTGAATGCATTCAGAGAATTGGCCTCCACTGCCTTCTGAGGCAGAGAATTCCACAGATTCACAACTCTCTGACTGAAAAGGTTTTTCCTCATCTCCGTTCTAAATGGCCTGCCCCTTATTCTTAAACTGTGGCCCCTTGTTCTGGACTCCCCCAACACCAACTACTCTGTATGCTGCCTCACCAACAACTTGTACAATTGCAACATAACCTCCCAATGTGTCTACTCTATAATTATGGAGAGTCTTTCCGCTGACTGGATGGCACGCAAAAAGAAAAGCTTTCCATTGTACCTCGGTATACGTGACAATAAACTAAACAAAACAAATTCAACGGGTCAGTCATAATCTGTGGAGGGAATGGGTGGTCGACTCTTCAGGTTGGGACCCTGACTCAGTCTGAAGAACCTTCCACAGACGCGGCCTGACCCGTTGTGTTGCCCCGGCACTTTTTGTTTTACAAAGACTTACAGGTTTGTAGGTTAATTGGCTTGGTACAACTGGAAATTGTCCTTAGTGTGCGTAGATAGTGTTAGTGTGTGGGGAACACTGGGCGGCAGGGCCGTCTTCAAGCATGGGCCTGATGGGCACTTGCCCGGGGCCCCACGAGCATAGGGGCCCCATGCTGATCAGTGTATGTTAAGTGACTTCAATAAATAAATACTACTTTAAAAATGTAGGTTCAATAAGTGCTTTTTTCGCAACATTTTCCATCCCTAAGTGCTTCTCACAGCGATCTGTAAGTGCTTTTCGCAACAATGTAGCACCCTAAGTCCATCGCTAAGTGCTTTTCGGTAAGTGCTTTTCGCCGGCACGACAGGGAGGGGCTGGTAGGGAAAGGGGGGTGGGGGAGAGTAACGGTAGGGGCCCCAGTACACTGCTTTGCCCGGGGGCCCATAATGCTGTAAAAACGGCCCTGCTGGGCGGTGCGGACTCAGTGGGCCGAAGGGCCTGTTTCCGCGTGGTATCTCTAAACTAAACTAAACGAAAGTAAACTAAACTTGAAAATCTTGTCTGGAAATGATCTCAGGGGAGAACAAACCAGCACTGACACCCATAAACATGTGGTAAAATTGCTTGAATTTGTGTTAATTGGAATTTAAATATGAATTTTAACTTCGCAACACCATTATCTCCAGTCTTGTGTAGATGAATTTTGAGCCCAACTACCCTGTTGATTCATGACCATGAGGAACAAGTCTTTATTAATTTCAGATTATTTTAATTAATTCAATTTAAATTCCCCCGTTGCCCTGTTAGGATTTGAATGTGTGTCTCCAGATCAATAGTTCAGGCTTTTAAATGTTAGTGCTTCAATTTAATCATGCTGTTGATGTTCAGATTTTCATTTATTAGTTGTAAACCTATTGTAAGCCTCATAAACAAGAAATTCATAAACGGTCAATATGAATTCAATTGTATTGGCTGGAGCTTCTTCCCTTTCACAAGAAGGAGCTGAGAAGAAAGAGTTCTGTAAGAAACGTTGGAAATTGGGGGAGAAAAACAGGCCATTTGGCCCCTCGAGCCTATCCCTCTATTAAGAACGGAGATGATGAAAAACTTTAACAGTCAGAGAGTTGTAAATCTTATTGAAACGTATAAGATTATTAAGGGGTTGGACAAGTTAGAGGCAGGAAACATGTTCCCAATGTTGGGGGAGTCCAGAACAAGGGGCCACAGTTTAAAAATAAGGGGTAGGCCATTTAGAACTGAGATGAGGAAAAACTTTTTCAGTCAGAGAGTTGTGAATCTGTGGAATTCTCTGCCTCAGAAGGCAGTGGAGGCCAATTCTCCGAATGCATTCAAGAGAGAGCTGGATAGAGCTCTTAAGGATAGCGGAGTCAGGGGGTATGGGGAGAAGGCAGGAACGGGGTACTGATTGAGAATGATCAGCCATGATCACGTTGAATGGTGGTGCTGGCTCGAAGGGCCGAATGGCCTCCTCCTGCACCCATTGTCTATTGTCTATTGAGTTAATGCAAGTCGCCAATTGCCTAAGTTGGGGTGTTCCTGCACATCTTATCCTAAATTCTAAACCCCCCAGCAAACAGCAACGATCTCCCTGTAACCAGATTGGTGAGCCCTGCAGGATTTATTCAAAGAAGCTTCAATTTGATTTTCTTCCAAACTCTAAAGAATATAGGTCACGTCTACTCCATCTCTCCTCATTCAGCAAACCCATCAAACCTGGAGCCAGTCCAGTCAATCTTTGCTGCACTCCCACCAATTTAAATGTGTCCTTCTTTTAAGTAAGAAAACTAAATATGATTGAAACCTCACTACTCCAATGTGTATTTCAATTCGTCCCGATGCCAGAATTTCGATCGTCCCGACGTGAGGTCTCGGACATCGGACAGTCAGCACCGGCGACTGTGGACGGTTCAACAGCCCCGACTGCGGGTGAACAAAGAGGACGATGATTGGACTTTACTACCTTCCATCACAGTGAGGAACGTGGAAGCCTCTGTGGTGGATGTCTGTGTTAGAGTTTATTTCATGTGGCTGTGTGTCTTGCTGCTTTTTGCTTAGTATGGCTGTAGGGTAACTCAAATTTCACTGTACCTTAATTGGTACATGTGACAATAAATTGAATTTTGAACCTTGAATCTTAAATAGAATAGGCGTTGGTCTCATTAACCCCCTCTAGATTCATAGCACCAGGATGGTAAGTGACACAGATTGTAGACTTGAGACAGTCAGAGGGATACAGCGTGGAAATAGGCCCTTCAGTCCACCGAGTCTGTGCTGACCAGCGATCACCCCATACACTAGCACCATCCTACACATTCGGGACAATAGACAATAGGTGCAGGAGGAGGCCATTCGGCCCTTCGAGCCAGCACCACCATTCAATGTGATCATGGCTGATCATTCTCAATCAGTGCCCCGTTCTTGCCTTCTCCCCACACCCCCTGACTCCGCTATCCTTAATAATAATAATAATAATATTCATTTATTGTCATTGCAACGAGTACAACGAAATTAAAAAATAGCCAATCCTGACGGTGCGTACAAACATATATGCAATAAATGCAAAAACAAATAAATACATAAATACAATTAAATACAATTATATTAAGTACAAGATTTTTTAACGGTGTTGCCTAGTGCAAAGGTAGTGTTCAGTTCTCGTATGGCCCTGGGGTAAAAACTGTTCTTAAGTCTGTTTGTTCGGGATTTGATCGACCTGAAACGTCGACCAGAGGGCAGATGAACAAACAGACGGTGGCCGGGGTGGGATGGATCTTTTATTATTTTGCCTGCTCTACTGAGGCAGCGTAGTCTGAACAGGTGCTCCAGGGAGGGCAGTGAGCAGCCGATGATCTTCTGGGCCGTCGTGATGACCCTCTGAAGGGCCTTCCTGTCCTTTTCTGAGCAGCTGGCATACCATGTGGTTATACAGTATGCCAGCACACTCTCGATGGAGCAGCGATAGAAGGACAACATGAGCTTCTCCTGCAGGTTGGTTTTCCTGAGGATCCTCAGGAAGTGGAGTCTCTGCTGTGCCTTCTTTACTGTGGTGATGGTGTTGGTAGACCAGGTAAGATCCTCTGCGATGTGCGTACCCAGGAACCTGAAAGCTGGTACCCTTTCCACACAGACCCCATTGATGTAGAGTGGGTCGTAATCTCCACTGGTTTTTCTAAAGTCAATTATAAGTTCCTTTGTTTTGGAGGAGTTCAGGACCAGATTGTTCACTGAACACCATGCTGCCAGCCTTTGGATTTCATCCCTATAGGCTGTCTCATCTCCTTCTGAGATGAGTCCAACCACAGTCGTGTCATCCGCGAACTTGATGATGGTGTTGGTGGGATGGGTGGGGGCGCAGTCGTGAGTGTAGAGGGAGTAAAGGATGGGGCTCAACACACAGCCCTGTGGTGAGCCGGTGCTCAGTGTAATGGTGGAGGAGAGGTGAGGGCCTATTTTGACGGTCTGGGGGCGGTTGGTCAGGAAGTCCTTGATCCATTGGCAGATGGTTTGGGAAAATCCAAGGTCGGAAAGTTTGGTGACCAGTCTGCTCGGGATGACCGTGTTAAAGGCAGAGCTGAAGTCGAGGAAGAGCATCCTCACATAGCTCCCCTGGTGTTCAAGGTGGGTCAGTGCAGTGTGAAGAGCAGTGTTGATGGCATCCCCTGTAGACCTATTTGCTCTGTAGGCAAACTGGTGTGGGTCTCTATCTAGATTTACAATTTTACCAAAGCTAATTAACCTACAATCCTGCACGTCTTTGGACTGTGGGAGGAAACCAGAGCGCCCGGAGAAAACCCACGCGGTCAAAGGGAGAACGTACAATCTCCGTACGGACAGCACTCGTAGTCAGGATCGAACCGGGGTCTCTGGCGCTGTGAGGCAGCAACTCTACCGCTGCGCCACCGTGCCAGCCTTTTAGTCTGCAAACTGATTATGTCTCCCTATATTACAGCATTGACTGCACTTCAGAAAAAGCTATGATGTGCTTTGATTTGACTTGCGTTCTGAAAAGCAGATTAATGGTACTTCTCAGTGATATTAAGAGAGTCAAGAGTGTTTAATTGTCACATGTACTGACAAGGGAACGATGAAATTCTTACTTGCTACAGCTTAACAGGCCCTTAAAAGCAATAACACCGAGATAATATATAATGATCAAAGATACAATAAGTTAATAACTCTAATACTAAGTAACCATAATAGTGCAAAAACCAGGAACTGTAATGAAAGATCACAGTCCACAGAAAGTCATAGAGAGACACAAAGTGCTGGAGTAACTCAGTGGGTCAGAAAGCATCTCTGGAGAAAAAGGATGGGTGACGTTTTGGGTTGGGACCCTTTCACCTGACCCAAAACGTCACCCATCCAGAGATACTGCCTGGCCCGCTAAGTTACTCCATCACTTTGTGTCTATCTAGGGTGGTGAATCTGTGAAATTCATTGCCGCAGAAGGCTGTGGAGGCCGCTGTCAATGGATATTTTAAATTTAGAGATAGATAGATTCTTGATTATTACAGGTGTCAAGGGTTATGGGGGGAAGGCAGGAGAATGGGATTGAGAGGGAAAGATAGATCTGCCACGATTGAATGGCGGAGTAGACTTGATGGGCCGAATGGCCTAATTCTGCTGCTATCATTTATGAACATGAACTTATGAACTTTGGTATAAACCAAGTTCGCACTGATCACCCGTACACTGCTTCTAGGTTATCCCAGTTTTTCTCTATGGAAGATCATAGTTGCTGAGGTTAGTCTTGCGGTTAGTTCAAGAGCCTGATGGTTGGTGTGAAGAACCTGTTCTTGAACCTAGTGGTCACGGTCTTCACGGTTTCATACCTGGAATGCCATGTAGCATTCAAGAGAGACCTAGAGATAGAGCTCTTAAGGATAGCGGAGTCATTGTCTATTGTCTATAGTGTTGGATTCCTGTAATAAGTTCATAAATTCATAAGTCATAGCAGCAGAGTTGGGCCATTTGGCCCATCAAGTCTACTAGGCCATTCAAGCATGGCTGATCTATCTCCCTCCCTCCCTCTCAACCCCATTCTCCTGCCTTCTCCCAGGACTGCCATTCAATAAGATCATGGCTGATCATCCAAAATCAGTACCCCGTTCCTGCTTTCTCCCCACGTCCCTTGATTCCGTTAGGCCTCAGAACTAAACCTAACTCTTTCGTTGTTGGTACATATGACAATTGAACACTCTCGACTCTCTGTCGACTCGTCACCAACCAGTCTCCCCTAGTTTTAACTTCATAGGTTCCAGGAGCAGAATTAGGCCATTCGGCACATCGAGTTCACTCCGCCATTCAATCACGGCTGATCTATCTTTCCCTCTCAACCCCACTCTCCTGCCTTCTCCCCGTAACCTCCAACCTGCCAACTTTGGCTGCGCTTTTCATGATATCACACCCACCATCCATCCACACACGCCTTCATGGGTCAAGGGGCCACAGTTTAAGAATAAGGGGTAGGCCATTTAGAACGGAGATGAGGAAAAACTTCAGAGAGTCAGAGAGTTGTGAATCTGTGTAATTCTCTGCCTCAGAAGGCAGTGGAGGCCAATTCTCTGAATGCATTCAAGAGAGAGCTAGATAGAGCTCTTAAGGATAGCGGAGTCAGGGGGTATGGGGAGAAGGCAGGAATGGGGTACTGATTGAGAATGATCAGCCATGATCGCATTGAATGGCGGTGCTGGCTCGAAGGGCCGAATGGCCTCCTCCTGCACCTATTGTCTATTGGAGAGTGACGATGATGAACCTTTAATCCCACTACACTACAGGATGATACATTTCCTTGTTTGGAGAGAGATTCACAACTCTCACCTCTGCAACCAAACCAAGGACTGACACCTGGACCCACCCCAGTTACAGGTGTAATATTCATTGTCGGCTCACTGCAAAGAAAGGGCTACATTGCAGCGTTAAATGCATCATTAAATGCATCGACACAAACAGCTCATTAATCCACCGCTTGTTTTGAACTTCAAGGAGATAAACACAGATTGTGAATTGCACAGTGCCGCTTTAAAAGCAAAATGATCAGGTAAACCCTCCTCCAGTCCCGACCCGAAATGCCACCCATTCCATCTCTCCAGAGAAGCTGCCAGTCCCGCTGAGTTACTCCAGCAATCTGTGGATATCTTCGGTGTAAACCAGCATCTGCAGTTCCTTCCTACACCTTTCTGAAGGTATGTCCTTTTATTCAGAGGCTGTGCCCTCCGGTCCTAGACTCTTCCAGCAGTGGAAGCATCCTCTCCACTTCCACTCTATCCAGATCTTTCACTATTCGGTAAGTTTCAATGAGGTCCCCCCCCCCCCCTCTCATCTTTCTAAACTCCAGCGAGTACAGGCCCAGTGCCGTCAAACGCTAACCCAGTCATTCCTGGGATCATTCTCGTAAAACCTCCCTCTCGTTACAATGCGCACATGTTCTGTGAACACGAAACTTCACTCAAGACTTTCGGTGATGGGGGAATGGGCTTGACGGGACCCGGCGACGTGACGGCTGGAAGCTCTTGGTCAATACTTGACTCAATCGCTCAACTTTGGAGAGTTGTGAATCTGTGGAATTCTCTGCCTCAGAAGGCAGTGGAGGCCAATTCTCTGAATGCATTCAAGAGAGAGCTAGATAGAGCTCTTAAGGATAGAGGAGTCAGGGGGTATGGGGAGAAGGCAGGAACGGGGTATTGATTGAGAATGATCAGCCATTATCACATTGAATGGCGGTGCGTACATGCTCGAAGGGCCGAATGGCCTCCTCCTGCACCTATTGTCTATTGTCTTTCGCCACCTGAGAGTTCATAAAATCAACGGAAAGTGGACCATCATCCTCGACCTCGCGGGATAGTCACGACAACGATTAAAGGTACAATCTCGTTACTAAGTGAGCGGACAGGATTGGGGATTGGGGGGTTTGACTCCAATAATCCTCCTGTTGTTTGTGCTCAATAACACCACCCCTTCATTCGTGCTCGTCTCATAATGAAACAGTCCAATTCTCCCAAAATTAGCTCATTGCCAGTCTTTCCAAAAGAGGAGGTGAGGATAGCGAGGAAACCTTTAATTAACAAAAGGCATTGTAGTCACATTAGCTTAAACATTGTTATTACCTACGTCCCAGGGTGAAGCTGGTGTCTCCTCTGCTCGCACTGTTCCAGCTGTCTCCCGGCCCTATCAATCTGCAGATCGAAGCACATCACCAAAACACCGTTGTGGCCTCTGCTATCACAAACAGGCGTGAGTGGCCTCAGGAAGCGTGGGGAAGATCATTTCAGATTGAAATTCACTGCCTGGCGTGCATTATTGATGGCAGCACAGATACGGGCAAGCGAATTTAAGACAGCCCTTGGTGTCATTTGTGAGTTCGCGGATGGAATTACTGCTGTGAAACTCAACAGGAGGAGTCCATCACCCTCTCAGTACAGGAGTCTCTCACGCTCTCTGTTACTCGTGTTGGGAACTCCAGGTGAAGTCAAGGCTCACGGCACTGAGAACCCAACTCACCACGTTGGGAAAGAGAGGGGGAGGCTTGAGGTGAGGCTTTGAGGTGGAGTTTGGGAGCTTCTTGGATTGGCAGGAGGGAGCAGAGAGCGGGACCTCTCCGGCTGTGGGGGCGACGGAGACAGGGGCAGGAACGGGGAGACAGGGCAGGGGCGGGGAGACAGGGCAGGGTAGGGCAGGGACGGGGAGACAGGGCAGGGACGGGGAGACAGGGCAGGGACGGGGAGACAGGGCAGGGACGGGGAGACAGGGCAGGGGTGGAGCGTTTGCCAAGCGGGCACCATTCCAGGAGGATGAGGCCCGTTCCTGAACGTGTGGCCACGGGCTCCGTCAGCACCCTGTCCATCCAGTAAGTGGCCAGACCCACCTACAACGCCACCCTTACTGCTGGGAGATACTATCCATCGCCGCTCCTCACGGAGGAACCAACCAGTGGACAATTAACAGACTCACCAACTACTGACCGCAGAACCGAAAGCTGCAACAACTACAGACCAAACATACCCCCATCCCTATTGGCGTTTCAGTTCAGTTTATTGTCACGTGTATCGAGGTACAGTAAAAAGCATTTGTTGCGTGCTAACCAGTCAGCGGAAAGACGAAACAATCGAGCCATATGCAGTGTATAGGCACATGATAAGGGAATAACGTTTAGTGCAAGGTAAAGCCAGCAAAGTCCAATCGAGGATAAACCAAGGGTCACCAATGACGTAGATAGTGGTTCAAAACTGCTCTCTGGTTGTGGTTAAACTCTTCATTGTTGCTGGATCTAACTCCTGGAACTCCATCCCCAACACCAGTGTGGGAATCCCATCACCAGAGGGAAAGCAGTGGTTCAAGGAGATACCTCATCTGAAGAAGGTCCTCGACCCGAAACGTCACCCATTCCTTCTCTCCAGAGATGCTGCCTGTCCCGCTGAGTTACTCCAGCATTTTGTGTCCACCTCATTACAATCTTCTCAAGGCAATTAGGGATGTACAATAAATGTTGATCTTGTCAACAAAGGTCAAATCCTGAATTTAATAAATGTCAGAGTATTGGTTGATTTTAGTTTGCTTTAATATGTTTTTTTTAATATATTGCTGGCGATTATTCGTTTCTGTCCATTATTCATGAGGCCAGAGTGATGTCATCTTTTCCAAATGCTTATTGACTGTAATACAATCTTTTCAAATCTATTGAGTATTGTAGAAGGTTGCTAGAATTAAAATGCATTTGTTTTATTGTTTAGCCTGTTAATACACTCGAAGCTCATTGTCCTTTCCTACATGCAGGCTCCAGCCATTAGTTATGTTGAACAGCTTCTTTTGAATTTCATTTTTACTGAGTCTATTCTAATCGACGTTTGGAAATATCATTTTGCATCTGAATCTTAATAGACGAACACAGAGGCTGAACACCACTGTCAGAACATTTTGTTCCACAGTATCAGCAGAACCATTTCCCACAGGACCATCATGGTCCTTCATAACAAGAGGAGTTGAGTATAGGAGCAAAGAGGTCCTTCTGCAGTTGTACAGGGCCCTGGTGAGACCGCACCTGCAGTACTGTGTGCAGTTTTGGTCTCCAAATTTGAGGAAGGATATTCTTGCTATTGAGGGCATGCAGCGTAGGTTTACTAGGTT